>NW_027477084.1:0-100755 GCF_051020955.1 Megalopta genalis
TTCAAATCAATGCGAAGTAGAAGGCTTACCTTCGAATCATGCGAAACAAATGGTTTAGCTTCAAACACTTGTGATATACATGATTTAGCTTCAACATCATGTGAAACAAACGAGTTAGCTTCAAATCCAAGCGAAACACATGATTTATCTTCAAATCAATGCGAGGTAGAAGGCTTATCTTCAAATCCATGCGAATCAAACGGTTTAGCTTCAAATACTTGTGATATACATGATTTAGCTTCAACTGCATGCGAAACAAACGAGCTAGCCTCAAATCCATGAGAAACACGTGATTCAGGATCAAGTCAACGCGAAGTTGAAGGCTTAGCGTCAAATCCATGCGAAACGAACGATTTAGCTTCACATACTTGTGAATAGAAGTGATAAGGCTTGAAATGCAGGCGAAACAAACGAGTTAGCTTCAAATCCATGCGAAACACATGATTTAGCATCAAATCAATGCGAAGTAGAAGGCTTATCTTCAAATCCATGCGAAACGAATGATTTAGCTTCAAATACTTGCGAATATCTCTGATATAGTTTCAAATGCAGGTGGAACAAACGAGTTAGCTTTAAATGCATGCAAAAGGCATGATTTACCTTCAAATCAATGCAAATTAGGAGACTGATCTTCGAATCCATGCGAAACAAATGGATCAGGCTCAAATACTTGTGTTATACATGGTTTAGCTTCAACAGTATGCGAAACAAACGAGTTAGCTTCAAATCCTAGCGATAGACATGATTTAGCTTCAATCAATGCGAAGTAGAAGGCTTACCTTCGAATCCATGCGAAACAAATGGTTTAGCTTCAAACACTTGTGATATACATGATTTAGCTTCAACATCATGTGAAACAAACGAGTTAGCTTCAAATCCAAGCGAAACACATGATTTATCTTCAAATCAATGCGAGGTAGAAGGCTTATCTTCAAATCCATGCGAATCAAACGGTTTAGCTTCAAATACTTGTGATATACATGATTTAGCTTCAACTGCATGCGAAACAAACGAGCTAGCCTCAAATCCATGAGAAACACGTGATTCAGGATCAAGTCAACGCGAAGTTGAAGGCTTAGCGTCAAATCCATGCGAAACGAACGATTTAGCTTCACATACTTGTGAATAGAAGTGATAAGGCTTGAAATGCAGGCGAAACAAACGAGTTAGATTCAAATCCATGCGAAACGAATGATTTAGCTTCAAATACTTGCGAATATCTCTGATATAGCTTCAAATGAAGGTGAAACAAACGAGTTAGCTTCAAATGCATGCAAAAGGCATGATTAACCTTCAAATCAATGCAAATTAGGAGACTGATCTTCGAATCCATGCGAAACAAATGGATCAGGCTCAAATACTTGTGTTATACATGGTTTAGCTTCAACAGTATGCGAAACAAACGAGTTAGCTTCAAATCCTAGCGATAGACATGATTTAGCTTCAAATCAATGCGAAGTAGAAGGCTTACCTTCGAATCCATGCGAAACAAATGGTTTAGCTTCAAACACTTTTGATATACATGATTTAGCTTCAACATCATGTGAAACAAACGAGTTAGCTTCAAATCCAAGCGAAACACATGATTTATCTTCAAATCAATGCGAGGTAGAAGGCTTAGCTTCAAATCCATGCGATTCGAACGGTTTAGCTTCAAATACTTGTGATATACATGATTTAGCTTCAACTGCATGCGAAACAAACGAGCTAGCCTCAAGTCCATGAGAAACACGTGATTCAGGATCAAGTCAACGCGAAGTTGAAGGCTTAGCGTCAAATCCATGCGAAACGAACGATTTAGCTTCACATACTTGTGAATAGAAGTGATAAGGCTTGAAATGCAGGCGAAACAAACGAGTTAGCTTCAAATCCATGCGAAACACATGATTTAGCATCAAATCAATGCGAAGTAGAAGGCTTATCTTCAAATCCATGCGAAACGAATGATTTAGCTTCAAATACTTGCGAATATCTCTGATATAGCTTCAAATGCAGGTGAAACAAACGAGTTAGCTTTAAATCCATTTAAAACACATGATCTAGCTTCAAATTCATTCGAAAGACATGGTTTAGCGTACTATTCATGGGAATCAAATGGTTCAGATTCAAATACTTGTGATATACATGATATAGCTTCAAATGCAGGCGAAACAAACGAGTCAACTTCAAATCCTTTCGAAACACATGATTTAGTATCAAATCAATGCGAAGCAGAAGGCTTAGCGTCAAATCCATGCGAAACGAATGGTTTAGCTTCAAATACTTGTGATATTTATGATTTAACTTCAACTGCATGTGAAACAAACGAGTTAGCTTAAAATCCAAGCGAAACACATGATTTAGCTTCAAATCAATGCGAAGTAGAAGGCTTAGCTTCAAATCTATTCGAAACAAATGGTTCAGCTTCAAATACTTGTGATATACATGATTTAGCTTCAACTGCGAAACAAACGATTTAGTTTCAAATCGATGCGAAACAAATGGTTTAGCTTCAAATATTTCTGATATACATGATTTAGCTTAAAATGCAGTCGAAACAAACGAGTTGGGCTTCATAGCCAAGCGAAACACATTATTTAGCGTCAAAGTCATGCGAAACACATGGTTTAACTTAATATTCACGCGAAACAAATGCATCAGCTTCAAATACTTGTGATATACATGATTTAGATTCAACTGCATGCGAAACAAACGAGTTAGCCTCAACTCCATGCGAAACACATGATGTAGCATCAAATCAATGCGAAGTAGAAGGCTTATCTTCAAATCCATGCGAAACGAATGATTTAGCTTCACATACTTGTGAATAGAAGTGATAAGGCTTGAAATGCAGGCGAAACAAACGAGTTAGCTTCAAATCCATGCGAAACACATGATTTAGCATCAAATCAATGCGAAGTAGAAGGCTTATCTTCAAATCCATGCGAAACGAATGATTTAGCTTCAAATACTTGCGAATATCTCTGATATAGCTTCAAATGCAGGTGAAACAAACGAGTTAGCTTTAAATGCATGCAAAAGGCATGATTTAACTTCAAATCAATGCAAATTAGGAGACTGATCTTCGAATCCATGCGAAACAAATGGATCAGGCTCAAATACTTGTGTTATACATGGTTTAGCTTCAACAGTATGCGAAACAAACGAGTTAGCTTCAAATCCTAGCGATAGACATGATTTAGCTTCAAATCAATGCGAAGTAGAAGGCTTACCTTCGAATCCATGCGAAACAAATGGTTTAGCTTCAAACACTTGTGATATACATGATTTAGCTTCAACATCATGTGAAACAAACGAGTTAGCTTCAAATCCAAGCGAAACACATGATTTATCTTCAAATCAATGCGAGGTAGAAGGCTTTGCTTCAAATCCATGCGAAACACATGATTTAGCTTCAAATCAATGCGAAGTAGAAGAGCTATCTTCGAATCCATGCGAAACAAATGATTTAGCTTCAAACACTTGTGATATACATGATTTAGCTTCAACTGCATGCGAAACAAACGAGTTAGCTTCAAAAACCATGCGAAACACATGATATAGCTTCAAATCGATGCGAAGTAGAAGGCTTATCTACGAATCCATGCGAAACAAATGGTTTAGTTGCAAATACTTGTGATATACATGATTCAGCATCAACTGCATGCGAAACAAACGAGTTAGCTTCAAATCCATGCGAAACACATGATTTAGCTTCAAATCAATGCGAAGAAGAAGGATTATCTTCGAATCCATGCAAAACAAATGGTTTAGCTTCAAGCAAATTGTGATATACATGATTTAGCTTCAAGTGCATGCGAAATAACCGAGTTTGCTTCAAATCCATGCGAAACACATGATTTAGGTCCAAATCAATGCGAAGCAGAAGGCTGATGTTCGAATACATGCGAAACAAAGGTTTAGCTTCAAATACTTGTGATATACTTGATTTATAGTCAAGTGCATGCGAAACAAACGAGATAGCTTCAAATCCATGCGAGACATATGATTTAACATCAAATCAATGCGAAGTAGAAGGCATAGCTTCAAATCCATGTGAATAAAATGGTTTAGCTTCAAATACTTATGATATACATGATTTAGCTTCAACTGCATACGAAACAAACGAGTTAGCTTCAAATCCATGCGCAACACATGATTTAGCTTCAAATCAATGCGAAGTAGAAGGGTTATCTTTGAATCCATGCGAAACAAATGGTTTAGCTTCAAACACTTGTGTTATACATGATTTAGCTTCAACTGCATGCGAAACAACGAGTTAGCTTCAAATCCATGCGAAAAACATGATTTAGCTTCAAATCAATGCGAAGAAGAAGGCATAGCTTGAAATCCATGGGAATCAAATGGTTTATCTTCAAATACTTGTGATATGCATTACTTCTCTTCAACTGCATGCGAAACAAACGAGTTAGCTTCTAATCCATGCGAAATACATGATTATCTTCAAATCAATGCGAAGAAGAGGGGTGATCTTCGAATCCATGCTAATCAAATGGTTTAGCTTCAAACACTTGTGATATACATGATTTAGCTTCAACTGCTTGCGAAACAACGAGTTAGCTTTAAATCCATGCGAAACACATGATTTAACTCCAAATCAATGCGAAGTAGAAGGCTTTGCTTCAAATCCATGCGAAGCACATGATTTAGCTTCAAATCAATGCGAAGTAGAAGAGCTATCTTCGAATCCAAGCGAAACACATGATTTATCTTCAAATCAATGCGAGGTAGAAGGCTTATCTTCAAATCCATGCGAATCAAACGGTTTAGCTTCAAATACTTGTGATATACATGATTTAGCTTCAACTGCATGCGAAACAAACGAGCTAGCCTCAAATCCATGAGAAACACGTGATTCAGGATCAAGTCAACGCGAAGTTGAAGGCTTAGCGTCAAATCCATGCGAAACGAACGATTTAGCTTCACATACTTGTGAATAGAAGTGATAAGGCTTGAAATGCAGGCGAAACAAACGAGTTAGCTTCAAATCCATGCGAAACACATGATTTAGCATCAAATCAATGCGAAGTAGAAGGCTTATCTTCAAATCCATGCGAAACGAATGATTTAGCTTCAAATACTTGCGAATATCTCTGATATAGCTTCAAATGCAGGTGAAACAAACGAGTTAGCTTTAAATGCATGCAAAAGGCATGATTTACCTTCAAATCAATGCAAATTAGGAGACTGATCTTCGAATCCATGCGAAACAAATGGATCAGGCTCAAATACTTGTGTTATACATGGTTTAGCTTCAACAGTATGCGAAACAAACGAGTTAGCTTCAAATCCTAGCGATAGACATGATTTAGCTTCAAATCAATGCGAAGTAGAAGGCTTACGTTCGAATCCATGCGAAACAAATGGTTTAGCTTCAAACACTTTTGATATACATGATTTAGCTTCAACATCATGTGAAACAAACGAGTTAGCTTCAAATCCAAGCGAAACACATGATTTATCTTCAAATCAATGCGAGGTAGAAGGCTTAGCTTCAAATCCATGCGATTCGAACGGTTTAGCTTCAAATACTTCTGATATACATGATTTAGCTTCAACAGTATGCGAAACAATCGAGTTAGCTTTAAATCCATGCGAAACACATGATTTAGCTTCAAATCAATGCGAAGTAGAAGGGTTATCTTCGAATCCATGCGAAACAAATGGTTTAGCTTCAAATACTTGTGATATACATGATTTAGCTTCAACAGCATGCGAAACAAACGAGTTAGCTTCAAATCCAAGCGAAACACATGATTTATCTTCAAATCAATGCGAGGTAGAAGGCTTATCTTCAAATCCATGCGAATCAAACGATTTAGCTTCAAATACTTGTGATATACATGATTTAGCTTCAACAGCATGCGAAACAAACCAGTTAGCATCAAATCTATGCGAAACACATGATTCAGGATCAAGTCAACGCGAAGTTGAAGGCTTAGCGTCAAATCCATGCGAAACGAACGATTTAGCTTCACATACTTGTGAATAGAAGTGATAAGGCTTGAAATGCAGGCGAAACAATCGAGTTAGCTTCAAATCCATGCGAAACACATGACTTAGCTTCAAATCAATACGAAGTAGAATGCTGAGTTTCAAATCCATGCGAATCAAATGTTTTAGCTTCAAATACTTGTGACATACATGATTTAGCTTCAAGTGCATGCGAAATAAACGAGTTAGCTTCAAATCCATGCGAAACACATGTTTTAGCATCCAATCAATGCGAAGTAGGAGGCTTATCTTCAAATCCATACGAAACAAATGATTTAGCTTCAAATTCATTCGCAACACATTGTTTAGCACAATATTCTTGCGAAAAAAATAATTCAGCTTCAAATACTTGTGATACACACGAATTAGCTTCAAATGCTTGGGAAACAAACGAGATAGCTTCAAATCCATGCGAAACACATGAGTTTGCTTCAAATTCATTCGAAACACATGGCTTAGCAGAGTGTCCTCGAGAAACAAATGGTTCAGCTTCAAATACTTGTGATATACATGATTTAGCTTCAACAGCATGCGAAACAAACGAATTAGCTTCAAATCCAAGCGAAACACATGATTTAACTCCAAATCAATGCGAAGTAGAAGGCTTTGCTTCAAATCCATGCGAAACACATGATTTAGCTTCAAATCAATGCGAAGTAGAAGAGCTATCTTCGAATCCATGCGAAACAAATGATTTAGCTTCAAACACTTGTGATATACATGATTTAGCTTCAACTGCATGCGAAACAAACGAGTTAGCTTCAAATCCATGCGCAACACATGATTTAGCTTCAAATCAATGCGAAGTAGAAGGGTTATCTTTGAATCCATGCGAAACAAATGGTTTAGCATCAAACACTTGTGTTATACATGATTTAGCTTCAACTGCATGCGAAACAACGAGTTAGCTTTAAATCCGTGCGAAACACATGATTTAGCTCCAAATCAATGCGAAGTAGAAGGCATAGCTTCAAATCCATGGGAATAAAATGGTTTATCTTCAAATACTTGTGGTATGCATGACTTATCTTCAACTGCATGCGAAACAAACGAGTTAGCTTCAAATCCATGCGAAACACATGATTTAGCTCCAAATCAATGCGAAGTAGAAGGCATAGCTTCAAATCCATGGGAAACAAATGGTTTAGATTCACATACTTGTGATATACATGATTTAGCTTCAACAACATGCGAAACAAACGTGTAAGCTTCAAATCCATGCGAAACACATGATTTAGCTTCAATTTAAAGCGAAGTAGAAGGCTTAGCTTCAAATCCATGCCAATCAAACGGTTTAGCTTCAAATACTTGTGATATATATGGTTCAGCTTCAAGTGCATGCGAAATAAACGAGTTAGCTTCAAATCCATGCGAAAAACATGATTTAGGTCCAAATCAATGCGAAGCAGAAGGCTGATGTTCGAATCCATGCGAAACAAAGGTTTAGCTTCAAATACTTGTGATATACTTGATTTATATTCAAGTGCATGCGAAACAAACGAGATAGCTTCAAATCCATGCGAGACATATGATTTAACATCAAATCAATGCGAAGTAGAAGGCATAGCTTCAAATGCATGGGAATAAAATGGTTTAGTTTCAAATACTTGCGATATACATGATTTAGCTTCAACTGCATGCGAAACAACGAGTTAGCTTTAAATCCATGCGAAACATATGATTTAACATCAAATCAATGCGAAGCAGAAGGCTGATGTTCGAATCCATGCGAAACAAATGGTTTAGCTTCAAATACTTGTGATATACATGATTTAGCTTCAACTGCATGCGAAACAAACGAGTTAGCTTCAAATCCTTGCGAAACACATGATTATCTTCAAATCAATGCGAAGAAGAGTGGTGATCTTCGAATCCATGTTAATCAAATGGTCCATATTCAAATACTTGTGATATACATGATTTAGCTTCAACAGCATGCGAAACAAACGAGTTAGCTGTAAATCCATGCGAAACACATGATTTAGCTCCAAATCAATGCGAAGTAGAAGGCATAGCTACAAATCCATGGGAATCAAATGGTTTAGCTTCAAATACTTGTGATATACATGATTTAGTTTCAACAGCATGCGAAACAAACGAGTTAACTTCAAATCCATGCGAAACAAATGATTTAGCTTCAAACTGATGCGAAGTAGAAGGGTTATCTTCGAATCCATGGGAAACAAATGGTTTAGCTTCAAACACTTGTGATATACATGATTTAGCTTCAACAGCATGCGAAACAAACGAGTTAGCTTCAAAAACCATGCAAAACACATGATTTAGCTTCAAATCAATGCGAAGTAGAAGGGTTATCTTTGAATCCATGCGAAACAAATGGTTTAGCTTCAAACACTTGTGATATACATGATTTTGCTTCAACTGCACGCTGAACAAACGAGTTAGCTTCAAATCCATGCGAAACACATGATTTAGCTTCAAATCAATGCGAAGAAGAGGGGTGATCTTCGAATCCATGCTAATCAAATGGTTCATATTCAAATACTTGTGATATACATGATTTAGCTTCAACAGCATGCGAAACAAACGAGTTAGCTTCAAATCCAAGCGAAACACATGATTTAGCTTCAATTTAATGCGAAGTAGGAGGCTTAGCTTCAAATCCTTGCCAATCAAACGGTTTAGCTTCAAATACTTGTGATATACTTGATTTAGATTCAAGTGCATGCGAAACAAACTAGTTAGCTTTAAACCCATGCGAAACACATGATTAAACTCCAAATCAATTCGAAGTAGAAGGCTTTGCTTCAAATCCATGCGAAACACATGATTTAGCTTCAAATCAATGCGAAGAAGAGGGGTGATCTTCGAATCCATGCTAATCAAATGGTACATATTCAAATACTTGTGATATACACGATTTAGCTTCAACAGCATGCGAAACAAACTAGTTAGCTTTAAACCAATGCGAAACACATGATTAAACTCCAAAT
The DNA here is from genome assembly GCF_051020955.1 of Megalopta genalis. Classification (NCBI taxonomy): domain Eukaryota; kingdom Metazoa; phylum Arthropoda; class Insecta; order Hymenoptera; family Halictidae; genus Megalopta; species Megalopta genalis. Next base: position 8,949 of record NW_027477084.1, read on the forward strand.
CAATTCGAAGTAGAAGGTTTTGCTTCAAATCCATGCGAAACACATGATTTAGCTTCAAATCAATGCGAAGAAGAGGGGTGATCTTCGAATCCATGCTAATCAAATGGTACATATTCAAATACTTGTGATATACATGATTTAGCTTCTACTGCATGCGAAACAAACGAGTTAGCTTCAAATCCATGCGAAACAGATGATATAGCTTCAAATCGATGCGGAGTAGAAGGCTTATCTACGAATCCATGCGAAACAAATGGTTTAGCTGCAAATACTTGTGATATACATGATTCAGCATCAACTGCATGCGAAACAAACGAGTTAGCTTCTAATCCATGCGAAATACATGATTATCTTCAAATCAATGCGAAGAAGAGGGGTGATCTTCGAATCCATGCTAATCAAATGGTTTAGCTTCAAACACTTGTGATATACATGATTTAGCTTCAACTGCTTGCGAAACAACGAGTTAGCTTTAAATCCATGCGAAACACATGATTTAACTCCAAATCAATGCGAAGTAGAAGGCTTTGCTTCAAATCCATGCGAAACACATGATTTAGCTTCAAATCAATGCGAAGTAGAAGAGCTATCTTCGAATCCATGCGAAACAAATGATTTAGCTTCAAACACTTGTGATATACATGATTTAGCTTCAACTGCATGCGAAACAAACGAGTTAGCTTCAAATCCATGCGCAACACATGATTTAGCTTCAAATCAATGCGAAGTAGAAGGGTTATCTTTGAATCCATGCGAAACAAATGGTTTAGCATCAAACACTTGTGTTATACATGATTTAGCTTCAACTGCATGCGAAACAACGAGTTAGCTTTAAATCCATGCGAAACACATGATTTAGTTCCAAATCAATGCGAAGTAGAAGGCATAGCTTCAAATCCATGCGAAACAAATGATTTAGCTTCAAACACTTGTGATATACATGATTTAGCTTCAACTGCATGCGAAACAAACGAGTTAGCTTCAAATCCATGCGCAACACATGATTTAGCTTCAAATCAATGCGAAGTAGAAGGATTATCTTCGAATCCATGCAAAACAAATGGTTTAGCTTCAAACAAATTGTGATATACATGATTTAGCTTCAAGTGCATGCGAAATAACCGAGTTAGCTTCAAATCCATGCGAAACACATGATTTAGGTCCAAATCAATGCGAAGCAGAAGGCTGATGTTCGAATACATGCGAAACAAAGGTTTAGCTTCAAATACTTGTGATATACTTGATTTATAGTCAAGTGCATGCGAAACAAACGAGATAGCTTCAAATCCATGCGAGACATATGATTTAACATCAAATCAATGCGAAGTAGAAGGCATAGCTTCAAATCCATGTGAATAAAATGGTTTAGCTTCAAATACTTGTGATATACATGATTTAGCTTCAACTGCATGCGAAACAAACGAGTTAGCTTCAAATCCATGCGCAACACATGATTTAGCTTCAAATCAATGCGAAGTAGAAGGGTTATCTTTGAATCCATGCGAAACAAATGGTTTAGCTTCAAACACTTGTGTTATACATGATTTAGCTTCAACTGCATGCGAAACAACGAGTTAGCTTTAAAACCATGCGAAACATATGATTTAACTCCAAATCAATGCGAAGTAGAAGGCATAGCTTCAAATCCATGGGAAACAAATGGTTTAGCTTCAAACACTTGTGATATACATGATTTAGCTTCAACTGCATGCGAAACAACGATTTAGCTTTAAATCCATGCGAAACACATGATTTAACTCCAAATCTATGCGAAGTAGAAGGCTTTGCTTCAAATCCATGCGAAAAACATGATTTAGCTTCAAATCTATGCAAGGTAGAAGGGTTATCTTCGAATTCATGCGAAACAAATGATTTAGCTTCAAACACTTGTGATATACATGATTTAGCTTCAACAGCATGCGAAACAAACGAGTTAGCTTCAAATCCATGCGAAATACATGATTTAGCTTCAAATCAATGCGAAGTAGAAGGGTTATCTTTGAATCCATGCGAAACAAATGGTTTAGCTTCAAACACTAGTGTTATACATGATTTAGCTTCAACTGCATGCGAAACAACGAGTTAGCTTTAAATCCATGCGAAACATATGATTTAACTCCAAATCAATGCGAAGTAGAAGGCATAGCTTCAAATCCATGGGAAACAAATGGTTTAGATTCACATACTTGTGATATACATGATTTAGCTTCAACAGCATGCGAAACAAACGTGTTAGCTTCAAATCCATGCGAAACACATGATTTAGCTTCAATTTAATGCGAAGTAGAAGGCTTAGCTTCAAATCCATGCCAATCAAATGGTTTAGCTTCAAATACTTGTGATATACATGGTTCAGCTTCAAGTGCATGCGAAATAAACGAGTTAGCTTCAAATCCATGCGAAACACATGATTTAGGTCCAAATCAATGCGAAGCAGAAGGCTGTTGTTCGAATCCATGCGAAACAAAGGTTTAGCTTCAAACACCTGTGATATACATGATTAAGCTTCAACTGCATGCGAAACAAACGAGTTAGCTTCAAATCCGTGCGAAACACATGATTTAGCTTCAAATCAATGCGAAGTAGAAGGATTTGCTTCAAATCCGTGCGAATCAAATGTTTTAGCTTCAAATTCTCGTGATATACATGATTTAGCTTCAACTGCGTGCGTAACAAACGAGTTAGCTTCAAATCCAAGCGAAACACATTATTAAGATTCAAATCAATGCGAAGTAGAAGACTTATCTTCGAATCCATGCGAAACAAATGGTTTAGCTTCAAACACCTGTGATATACATGATTTAGCTTCAACTGCATGCGAAACAAACGAGTTAGCTTCAAATCCATGCGATACACATGATTTAGCTTCAAATCAAAGAGAATTAGTAGGGTTATCTACGAATTCTTGCGAAAGAAATGGTTTAGCTTCAAATACCAGTGATATACATGATTTAGTTTCTACTGCATGCGAAAAAATCGAGTTAGCTTCAAATCCAAGCGAAACACGTGATTTAGACTCAAATCAATGCGAAGTAGAAGGTTTTGCTTCAAATCCATGCGAAACACATGATTTCGCTTCAAATCAAAGCGAAGTAGAAGGGTCATCTTCGAATCCATGCGAAACAAATGATTTAGCTTCAAACACTTGTGATATACATGACTTAGCTTCAACGGCATGCGAAACAATCGAGTTAGATTCAAATCCGTGCGAAACACATGATTTAGCTTCAAATCAATGCGAAGTAGAAGGCTTTGCTTCAAATCCGTGCGAATCAAATGTTTTAGCTACAAATTCTCGTGATATACATGATTTAGCTTCAACTGCGTGCGTAACAAACGAGTTAGCTTCAAATCCAAGCGAAACACATTATTAAGATTCAAATCAATGCGAAGTAGAAGGCTTATCTTCGAATCCATGCGAAACAAATGGTTTAGCTTCAAACACCTGTGATATACATGATTTAGCTTCAACTCCATGCGGAACAAACGAGTTAGCTTCAAATCCATGCGATACACATGATTTAGCTTCAAATCAAAGCGAATTAGTAGGGTTATCTACGAATTCTTACGAAAGAAATGGTTTAGCTTCAAATACCAGTGATATACATGATTTAGCTTCTACTGCATGCGAAAAAATCGAGTTAGCTTCAAATCCAAGCGAAACACTTTGTTTAGATTCAAATCAATACGAAGTAGAAGGCTTAGCTTCAAATACAAGCGAAACACATGATTTAGCTTCAAATCAATGCGAAGTAGAAGGCTTAGTTTCAAATCCATGCGAAACACATGGTTTAGCTTAATATTCATGCGAAACAAATGGTTTAGCTACAAATACTTGTGATATACATCATTTAGGTTCAACTCCATGCGAAATAAACGAGCTAGCTTCAAATCCAGCGAAAAACACGATTTAACTTCAAATCAACGTGAAGTAGAAGGCTTAGCTTCAAATCCACGCGAAACGAAAGATTTAGCTTCAAATCAATGCGAAGTAGAAGGGTTATCTTCGAATCCATGCGAAACATATGGTTTAGCTTCAAACAGTTGTGATATACATGATTTAGCTTCAACTGCATGCGAAACAAACGAGTTAGCTTCAAATCCATTCGAAACACATGGTTTAGATTCAAATCAATGCGAAGTAGAAGGCTTTGCTTAAAAATCCTTGCGAATCAAATGGTTTAGCTACAAAATCTCGTGATGTACATGATTTAGCTTCAACTGCATGCGAAAACAACGAGTTAGCTTGATATCCATGCGAAAAACATGATTTAGATTCAAATCAATGCGAAGTAGAAGACTGATCTTTGAATCCATGCGAAACAAATGGATTAGCTTCAAATACTTGTCATATACATGATTTAGCTTCAACGGCATGCGAAACAATCGAGTTAGATTCAAATCCGTGCGAAACACATGATTTAGCTTCAAATCAATGCGAAGTAGAAGGATTATCTTCGAATCCATGCGAAACAAATGGTTTAGCTTCAAACACCTGTGATATACATGATTTAGCTTCAACTGCATGCGAAACAAACGAGTTAGCTTCAAATCCATGCGATACACATGATTTAGCTTCAAATCAAAGAGAATTAGTAGGGTTATCTACGAATTCTTGCGAAAGAAATGGTTTAGCTTCAAATACCAGTGATATACATGATTTAGTTTCTACTGCATGCGAAAAAATCGAGTTAGCTTCAAATCCAAGCGAAACACGTGATTTAGACTCAAATCAATGCGAAGTAGAAGGTTTTGCTTCAAATCCATGCGAAACACATGATTTCGCTTCAAATCAAAGCGAAGTAGAAGGGTCATCTTCGAATCCATGCGAAACAAATGATTTAGCTTCAAACACTTGTGATATACATGACTTAGCTTCAACGGCATGCGAAACAATCGAGTTAGATTCAAATCCGTGCGAAACACATGATTTAGCTTCAAATCAATGCGAAGTAGAAGGCTTTGCTTCAAATCCGTGCGAATCAAATGTTTTAGCTTCAAATTCTCGTGATATACATGATTTAGCTTCAACTGCGTGCGTAACAAACGAGTTAGCTTCAAATCCAAGCGAAACACATTATTAAGATTCAAATCAATGCGAAGTAGAAGGCTTATCTTCGAATCCATGCGAAACAAATGGTTTAGCTTCAAACACCTGTGATATACATGATTTAGCTTCAACTGCATGCGAAACAAACGAGTTAGCTTCAAATCCATGCGATACACATGATTTAGCTTCAAATCAAAGCGAATTAGTAGGGTTATCTACGAATTCTTGCGAAAGAAATGGTTTAGCTTCAAATACCAGTGATATACATGATTTAGCTTCTACTGCATGCGAAAAAATCGAGTTAGCTTCAAATCCAAGCGAAACACTTTATTTAGATTCAAATCAATACGAAGTAGAAGGCTTAGCTTCAAATACAAGCGAAACACATGATTTAGCTTCAAATCAATGCGAAGTAGAAGGCTTAGTTTCAAATCCATGCGAAACACATGGTTTAGCTTAATATTCATGCGAAACAAATGGTTTAGCTACAAATACTTGTGATATACATCATTTAGGTTCAACTCCATGCGAAATAAACGAGCTAGCTTCAAATCCAGCGAAAAACACGATTTAACTTCAAATCAACGTGAAGTAGAAGGCTTAGCTTCAAATCCACGCGAAACGAAAGATTTAGCTTCAAATCAATGCGAAGTAGAAGGGTTATCTTCGAATCCATGCGAAACAAATGGTTTAGCATCAAACAGTTGTGATATACATGATTTAGCTTCAACTGCATGCGAAACAAACGAGTTAGCTTCAAATCCATTCGAAACACATGGTTTAGATTCAAATCAATGCGAAGTAGAAGGCTTTGCTTAAAAATCCTTGCGAATCAAATGGTTTAGCTACAAAATCTCGTGATGTACATGATTTAGCTTCAACTGCATGCGAAAACAACGCGTTAGCTTGATATCCATGCGAAAAACATGATTTAGTTTCAAATCAATGCGAAGTAGAAGACTGATCTTTGAATCCATGCGAAACAAATGGATTAGCTTCAAATACTTGTCATATACATGATTTAGCTTCAACGGCATGCGAAACAATCGAGTTAGATTCAAATCCGTGCGAAACACATGATTTAGCTTCAAATCAATGCGAAGTAGGAGGCTTATCTTCGAATCCATGCGAAACAAATGGTTTAGCTTCAAACAGTTGTGATATACATGATTTAGCTTCAACAGCATGCGAAACATACGAGAATACTTCAATTCCAAAGGAATCACATGATTGAGCTTCAAATCAATGCGATGTAGAAGGCTTATCTTCAAATCCATGCGAATCAAATGGTTTAGATTCAAATACTTGTGATATACATGATTCAGATTCAACTGCGTGCGAAACGAACGAGTTAGCTTCAAATCCAAGCGAAACACATGATTGAGCTTCAATTCAATGCGAAGTAGAAGGCTTAGCTTCAAACCCATGCGAATAAAATGGTTTATGTTCAAATACTTGTGATATACATGATTTGGCGTCAACAGCATGCGAAACAAACGAGATAGATTCAAATCCAAAGGCATCACATGATTCAGTTTCAAATCAATGCTACACAGAAGGCTTAGCTTCAAATCCATGCGGATCAAATGGTTCAGCGTCAAATACTTGTAATATACATGATTTATCTTCAACAGCGTGCGAAACATACGAGTTAGCTTGAAATCCAAGCGAAACACATGATTTAGCTTCAAATCAATGCGAAGAAGAAGGCTGAGCTTCAAATTCATGCGAAACGAATGGTTTAGGTTCAAATACTTGTGATATACATGATTTAGCTTCAACTGCGTGCGAAACGAGCGAATTAGCTTCAAATCTAAGCGAAACACGTGATATAGCTTCAATTCAATACGAAGTAGAAGGCTGAGCTTCAAATTCATGCGAAACGAATGGTTTAGGTTCAAATACTTGTGATATACATGATTTAGCTTCAACAGCATGCGAAACATACGAGAATACTTCAATTCCAAAGGAATCACATGATTGAGCTTCAAATCAATGCGATATAGAACGCTTATCTTCAAATCCATGCGAATCAAATGGTTTAGATTCAAATACTTGTGATATACATGATTCAGATTCAACTGCGTGCGAAACGAACGAGTTAGCTTCTAATCCATGCGAAACACATGATTGTGCTTCAATTCCATGCGAAGTAGAAGGCTTAGCTTCAAACCCATGCGAATAAAATGGTTTAGGTTCAAATACTTGTGATATACATGATTTAGCTTCAACTGCATGCGAAACAAACGAGTTAGCTTCAAATCCATGCGATACACATGATTTAGCTTCAAATCAAAGAGAATTAGTAGGGTTATCTACGAATTCTTGCGAAAGAAATGGTTTAGCTTCAAATACCAGTGATATACATGATTTAGTTTCTACTGCATGCGAAAAAATCGAGTTAGCTTCAAATCCAAGCGAAACACGTGATTTAGACTCAAATCAATGCGAAGTAGAAGGTTTTGCTTCAAATCCATGCGAAACACATGATTTCGCTTCAAATCAAAGCGAAGTAGAAGGGTCATCTTCGAATCCATGCGAAACAAATGATTTAGCTTCAAACACTTGTGATATACATGACTTAGCTTCAACGGCATGCGAAACAATCGAGTTAGATTCAAATCCGTGCGAAACACATGATTTAGCTTCAAATCAATGCGAAGTAGAAGGCTTTGCTTCAAATCCGTGCGAATCAAATGTTTTAGCTACAAATTCTCGTGATATACATGATTTAGCTTCAACTGCGTGCGTAACAAACGAGTTAGCTTCAAATCCAAGCGAAACACATTATTAAGATTCAAATCAATGCGAAGTAGAAGGCTTATCTTCGAATCCATGCGAAACAAATGGTTTAGCTTCAAACACCTGTGATATACATGATTTAGCTTCAACTCCATGCGGAACAAACGAGTTAGCTTCAAATCCATGCGATACACATGATTTAGCTTCAAATCAAAGCGAATTAGTAGGGTTATCTACGAATTCTTACGAAAGAAATGGTTTAGCTTCAAATACCAGTGATATACATGATTTAGCTTCTACTGCATGCGAAAAAATCGAGTTAGCTTCAAATCCAAGCGAAACACTTTGTTTAGATTCAAATCAATACGAAGTAGAAGGCTTAGCTTCAAATACAAGCGAAACACATGATTTAGCTTCAAATCAATGCGAAGTAGAAGGCTTAGTTTCAAATCCATGCGAAACACATGGTTTAGCTTAATATTCATGCGAAACAAATGGTTTAGCTACAAATACTTGTGATATACATCATTTAGGTTCAACTCCATGCGAAATAAACGAGCTAGCTTCAAATCCAGCGAAAAACACGATTTAACTTCAAATCAACGTGAAGTAGAAGGCTTAGCTTCAAATCCACGCGAAACGAAAGATTTAGCTTCAAATCAATGCGAAGTAGAAGGGTTATCTTCGAATCCATGCGAAATATATGGTTTAGCTTCAAACAGTTGTGATATACATGATTTAGCTTCAACTGCATGCGAAACAAACGAGTTAGCTTCAAATCCATTCGAAACACATGGTTTAGATTCAAATCAATGCGAAGTAGAAGGCTTTGCTTAAAAATCCTTGCGAATCAAATGGTTTAGCTACAAAATCTCGTGATGTACATGATTTAGCTTCAACTGCATGCGAAAACAACGAGTTAGCTTGATATCCATGCGAAAAACATGATTTAGATTCAAATCAATGCGAAGTAGAAGACTGATCTTTGAATCCATGCGAAACAAATGGATTAGCTTCAAATACTTGTCATATACATGATTTAGCTTCAACGGCATGCGAAACAATCGAGTTAGATTCAAATCCGTGCGAAACACATGATTTAGCTTCAAATCAATGCGAAGTAGAAGGATTATCTTCGAATCCATGCGAAACAAATGGTTTAGCTTCAAACACCTGTGATATACATGATTTAGCTTCAACTGCATGCGAAACAAACGAGTTAGCTTCAAATCCATGCGATACACATGATTTAGCTTCAAATCAAAGAGAATTAGTAGGGTTATCTACGAATTCTTGCGAAAGAAATGGTTTAGCTTCAAATACCAGTGATATACATGATTTAGTTTCTACTGCATGCGAAAAAATCGAGTTAGCTTCAAATCCAAGCGAAACACGTGATTTAGACTCAAATCAATGCGAAGTAGAAGGTTTTGCTTCAAATCCATGCGAAACACATGATTTCGCTTCAAATCAAAGCGAAGTAGAAGGGTCATCTTCGAATCCATGCGAAACAAATGATTTAGCTTCAAACACTTGTGATATACATGACTTAGCTTCAACGGCATGCGAAACAATCGAGTTAGATTCAAATCCGTGCGAAACACATGATTTAGCTTCAAATCAATGCGAAGTAGAAGGCTTTGCTTCAAATCCGTGCGAATCAAATGTTTTAGCTTCAAATTCTCGTGATATACATGATTTAGCTTCAACTGCGTGCGTAACAAACGAGTTAGCTTCAAATCCAAGCGAAACACATTATTAAGATTCAAATCAATGCGAAGTAGAAGGCTTATCTTCGAATCCATGCGAAACAAATGGTTTAGCTTCAAACACCTGTGATATACATGATTTAGCTTCAACTGCATGCGAAACAAACGAGTTAGCTTCAAATCCATGCGATACACATGATTTAGCTTCAAATCAAAGCGAATTAGTAGGGTTATCTACGAATTCTTGCGAAAGAAATGGTTTAGCTTCAAATACCAGTGATATACATGATTTAGCTTCTACTGCATGCGAAAAAATCGAGTTAGCTTCAAATCCAAGCGAAACACTTTATTTAGATTCAAATCAATACGAAGTAGAAGGCTTAGCTTCAAATACAAGCGAAACACATGATTTAGCTTCAAATCAATGCGAAGTAGAAGGCTTATCTTCGAATCCATGCGAAACAAATGGTTTAGCTTCAAACAGTTGTGATATACATGATTTAGCTTCAACAGCATGCGAAACATACGAGAATACTTCAATTCCAAAGGAATCACATGATTGAGCTTCAAATCAATGCGATGTAGAAGGCTTATCTTCAAATCCATGCGAATCAAATGGTTTAGATTCAAATACTTGTGATATACATGATTCAGATTCAACTGCGTGCGAAACGAACGAGTTAGCTTCAAATCCAAGCGAAACACATGATTGAGCTTCAATTCAATGCGAAGTAGAAGGCTTAGCTTCAAACCCATGCGAATAAAATGGTTTATGTTCAAATACTTGTGATATACATGATTTGGCGTCAACAGCATGCGAAACAAACGAGATAGATTCAAATCCAAAGGCATCACATGATTCAGTTTCAAATCAATGCTACACAGAAGGCTTAGCTTCAAATCCATGCGGATCAAATGGTTCAGCGTCAAATACTTGTAATATACATGATTTATCTTCAACAGCGTGCGAAACATACGAGTTAGCTTGAAATCCAAGCGAAACACATGATTTAGCTTAAAATCAATGCTAAGTAGAAGGCTTATCATCGAATCAATGCGAAACAAATGGTTTAGCTTCAAATATTTCTGATATACATGATTTAGCTTAAAATGCCGGCGAAACAAGCGAGTTAGCTTCATAGATAAGCGAAACACATGATTTATCGACAAATTCATGCGAAACACATGGTTTAGCTTAATATTCATGCGAAACAAATGGTTTAGCTTCAAATACTTCTGATATACATGATTTAGCTTCAACTGCATGCGAAACAAACCAGTTAGCTTCAAATCCAAGCGAAACACATGATTTAGCTTCAGATCAATGCGAAGTAGAACGCCTAGCTTCAAATCCATGCGAATCCAATGGTTTAGCTTCAAATACTTGTGATATACATGACTTAGCTTCAACTGCATGCGAAACAAACGACTTAGCTTCAAATCCATGCGAAACACATGATTTAGCTTCAAGTAAAAGCGAAGTAGAAGGCTGATCTTCGAATCCATGCGAAACAACTGGTTTAGCTTCAAATACTTGTGATATGCTTGATTTATATTCAAGTGCATGCAAAACAAACGAGTTAGCTTCAAATCCAAGCGAAACAGATGATTATAATTCCAAATCAATGCGAAGTAGAAGGCCTAGCCTTAAATCCATGGGAACCAAATGGTTTAGCTTCAAATACTTGTGATATACATGATTTAGCTTCAACTGCATGCGAAACACACGCGTTAGCTTCAAATCCATGCGAAACACATGATTTAGCTTCAAATCAATGCGAAGTAGAAGGCTTATCATCGAATCAATGCGAAACAAATGGTTTAGCTTCAAATACTTGTGATATACATGATTTAGCTTAAAATGCCGGCGAAACAAGCAGGTTAGCTTCATAGATAAGCGAAACACATGATTTATCGACAAATTCATGCGAAACACATGGTTTAGCTTAATATTCATGCGAAACAAATGGTTTAGCTTCAAATACTTCTGATATACATGATTTAGCTTCAACTGCATGCGAAACAAACCAGTTAGCTTCAAATCCAAGCGAAACACATGATTTAGCTTCAGATCAATGCGAAGTAGAACGCCTAGCTTCAAATCCATGCGAATCCAATGGTTTAGCTTCAAATACTTGTGATATACATGACTTAGCTTCAACTGCATGCGAAACAAACGACTTAGCTTCAAATCCATGCGAAACACATGATTTAGCTTCAAGTAAAAGCGAAGTAGAAGGCTGATCTTCGAATCCATGCGAAACAACTGGTTTAGCTTCAAATACTTGTGATGTGCTTGATTTATATTCAAGTGCATGCAAAACAAACGAGTTAGCTTCAAATCCAAGCGAAACACATGATTATAATTCCAAATCAATGCGAAGTAGAAGGCCTAGCCTTAAATCCATGGGAACCAAATGGTTTAGCTTCAAATACTTGTGATATACATGATTTAGCTTCAACTGCATGCGAAACACACGCGTTAGCTTCAAATCCATGCGAAACACATGATTTAGCTTCAAATCAATGCGAAGTAGATGGCTGATCTTCGAATCCACACGAAACAGATGGTTTAGCTTCAAATAGTTGTAATATACATGATTTAGCAGCAACTGCATGCGAAACGAACGAGTTAGCTTCAAATCCAAGCGAAACACATGACTTAGTTTCTAATCAATGCGAAGTAGAAGGCTTAGCTTCAAATCCATGCGAATCAAATTGTTTAGGTTCAAATACTTGTGATATACACGATTTAGCTTCAAATGCAGGCGAAACAAACGAGTTAGCTTCAAATCCATGCGAAACACATGATTTAGCTTCAAATAAATGCGAAGAGGAAGGCTCTGCTTCAAATCCATGCGAATCAAATGGTTTAGTTTCAAATAGTTGTGATATACATGATTCAGATTCAACTGCGTGCGAAACGAGCGAATTAGCTTCAAATCCAAGCGAAACACGTGATTTAGCTTCAATTCAATACGAAGTAGAAGGCAGAGCTTCAAATTCATGCGAAACGAATGGTTTAGGTTCAAATACTTGTGATATACATGATTTAGCTTCAACAGCATGCGAAACATACGAGAATACTTCAATTCCAAAGGAATCACGTGATTTAGCTTCAAATCAATGCGAAGTAGAAGGCTAATCTTCGAAACCATGCAAAACAAATCATTTAGATTCAAATACTTGTGATATACATGATTTAGCTTCAAATGCATGCGAAACAAACGAGTTAGTTTCAAATCCATGCGTATCACATGATTTACCTTCAAATCAATGCGAAGTAGAAGGATTAGCTTCAAATCCAAGCGACTCACATGATTTAGCTTCAAACAATTGTGATATACATGATTCAGCTTCAACTGCATGTGAAACAAACGTGTTAGCTACAAATTCAAGCGATAGACATGATTCAGCTTCCAATCAATGCGATGTAGAAGGCTCAGCTTCAAATCCATGCGAAAAAAATGATTTAGCTTCAAATATTTGTGATAAACATAAATTAGCTTCAAATGCAAGCGAAACAATCGAGTTAGGTACAAATCCAAGCGAAACACATGGTTTAGCTTCAAATCAATGCGAAGTAGAAGGCTTATCTTCGAATCCATGCAAAACAAATGGTTTAGCTTCAAACACTTGTGATATACATGATTTAGCTTCAACTGCATGTGAAACAAACGAGCTAGCTTAAAATCCAAGCGAAACACATGATTTGTCTTCAAATCAATGCGAAGTAGAAGGCTTAGCTTCAGATCCATGCGAATCAAACTGTTTAGCTTCAAATACTTGTGATATACTTGATTTAGATTCAAGTGCGTGCGATGCAAACGAGTTAGTTTCAAATCCAAGCGAAACACATTATTTATCTTCAAATCAATGCGAAGTAGAAGGGTTGTCTTCGAATCCATGCGAAACAAATGGTTTTGCTTCAAGTACTTCTGATATACTTGATTTAGCTTCAAGAGCATGCGAAACAAACGAGTTAGCTTCAAATCCATGCGAAACACAGGATTCAGCTTCAAATCAATGCGAAGTAGAAGGCTGATCTTCAAATCCATGCGAAACAAATGGTTTAGCTACAAATACTTGTGATATACATGATTTAGCTTCAACTGCATGCGAAACAAACGAGCTATCTTCAATTCAATGCGAAGTAGAAGGCTTAGCTTCAAATCCATGCGAATCAAACGGTTTAGCTTCGAATACTTGTGATATACTTGATTTATATTCAAGTGCATGCGAAACAAACGAGATAGCTTCAAATCCATTCGAAACATATGATTTAACATCAAATCAATGCGAAGCAGAAGGCTGATCTTCGAATCCATGCGAAACAAATGGTTTAGCTCAAATACTTGGGATATACATGGTTTAGATTCAACTGCATGCGAAACAAACGAGTTAGCTTCAAATCCATGCGAAACACATCATTTAGATTAATATCAATGCGAAGTAGAAAGCTTATCTTCGAATCCATGCGAGACAAATGGTTTAGCTTCAAATATTTGTGATATACATGATTTAGCTCCAAATGCAGGCGAAATAACGAGTTAGCTCTAAACACATGCGAAACACATGATTTGGCTTCAAATCAATGCGATGTAGCAGGCTTAGCATCAAATCCATGTGAAACACATGATTTAGCTTCAAATCAATGCCAAGACCAAGGCTTATCTTCGAATCAATGCGAAACAAATGGTTTAGCCTCAAATACTTGTGATATACATCATTTAGCTTCAAATGCATGCGAAACAATCGAGTTAGCTTCAAATCCAGCGAAAAACATGAATTAAGTTCAAATCAACGTGAAGTAGAAGGCTTAGTTTTAAATCCACCCGAAACGAAAGATTTAGCTTCAAATACTTGCCAATATAAGTGATATAGCTTCAAATGCAGGCGTAACATACGAGTTACCTTCAGATGCATGCGAAACACATGATTTAGCTTCAAATCAATGCGAAGTAGAAGGCTGATATTCGAATCCACACGAAACAGATGGTTTAGCTTCAAATAGTTGTAATATACATGATTTAGCAGCAACAGCATGCGAAAGAAACGAGTTAGCTTCAAATCCATGCGAAACTCATGATTTGGCTTCAAATGAATGCGAAGTAGAAGGCTTATATTCGAATCCATGCGAGACAAATGGTTTAGCTTCAAATACTTGGGATATACATGGTTTAGATTCAACTGCATGAGAAACAAACGAGTTAGCTTCAAATCCTAGCGAAACACATGATTTAGCTTCAAATCAATGCGAAGTAGAAGGCTTAGCTTCAAATGCATGCGAATCAAATGGTATAGTTTCAAATACTTTTGATATACATAATTAGATTCAACTGCATGCGAAACAAACGAGGTAGCTTCAAATGAATACGAAACACATGATTTAGCTTAAAATCAATGCGAAGTAGAAGGCTTATCATCGAATCAATGCGAAACAAATGGTTTAGCTTCAAATATTTCTGATATACATGATTTAGCTTAAAATGCCGGCGAAACAAGCGAGTTAGCTTCATAGATAAGCGAAACACATGATTTATCGACAAATTCATGCGAAACACATGGTTTAGCTTAATATTCATGCGAAACAAATGGTTTAGCTTCAAATACTTCTGATATACATGATTTAGCTTCAACTGCATGCGAAACAAACCAGTTAGCTTCAAATCCAAGCGAAACACATGATTTAGCTTCAGATCAATGCGAAGTAGAACGCCTAGCTTCAAATCCATGCGAATCCAATGGTTTAGCTTCAAATACTTGTGATATACATGACTTAGCTTCAACTGCATGCGAAACAAACGACTTAGCTTCAAATCCATGCGAAACACATGATTTAGCTTCAAGTAAAAGCGAAGTAGAAGGCTGATCTTCGAATCCATGCGAAACAACTGGTTTAGCTTCAAATACTTGTGATATGCTTGATTTATATTCAAGTGCATGCAAAACAAACGAGTTAGCTTCAAGTCCAAGCGAAACACATGATTATAATTCCAAATCAATGCGAAGTAGAAGGCCTAGCCTTAAATCCATGGGAACCAAATGGTTTAGCTTCAAATACTTGTGATATACATGATTTAGATTCAACTGCATGCGAAACGAACGAGTTAGCTTCAAATCCAAGCGAAACGCATGATTTAGCTTCAAATCAATGCGAAGTAGAAGGCTGATCTTCGAATCCACACGAAACAGATGGTTTAGATTCAAATACTTGTAATGTACATGATTTAGGCTCAACAGCATGCGAAACAATCGAATTAGCTTTAAATCCATGCGAAACACATGATTTAGCTTCAAATGAATGCGAAGTAGAAGGCTTATATTCGAATCCATGCTAAACAAATGGTTTAGCTCAAATACTTGGGATATACATGGTTTAGATTCAACTGCATGCGAAACAAACGAGTTAGCTTCAAATCCATGCGAAACACATGATTTGGCTTCAAATGAATGCGAAGTAGAAGGCTTATATTCGAATCCATGCGAGACAAATGGTTTAGCTTCAAATACTTGGGATATACATGGTTTAGATTCAACTGCATGAGAAACAAACGAGTTAGCTTCAAATCCTAGCGAAACACATGATTTAGCTTCAAATCAATGCGAAGTAGAAGGCTTAGCTTCAAATCCATGCGAATCAAATGGTATAGTTTCAAATACTTTTGATATACATAATTAGATTCAACTGAATGCGAAACAAACGAGGTAGCTTCAAATGAATACGAAACACATGATTTAGCTTAAAATCAATGCGAAGTAGAAGGCTTATCATCGAATCAATGCGAAACAAATGGTTTAGCTTCAAATATTTCTGATATACATGATTTAGCTTAAAATGCCGGCGAAACAAGCGAGTTAGCTTCATAGATAAGCGAAACACATGATTTATCGACAAATTTATGCGAAACACATGGTTTAGCTTAATATTCATGCGAAACAAATGGTTTAGCTTCAAATACTTCTGATATACATGATTTAGCTTCAACTGCATGCGAAACAAACCAGTTAGCTTCAAATCCAAGCGAAACACATGATTTAGCTTCAGATCAATGCGAAGTAGAACGCCTAGCTTCAAATCCATGCGAATCCAATGGTTTAGCTTCAAATACTTGTGATATACATGACTTAGCTTCAACTGCATGCGAAACAAACGACTTAGCTTCAAATCCATGCGAAACACATGATTTAGCTTCAAGTAAAAGCGAAGTAGAAGGCTGATCTTCGAATCCATGCGAAACAACTGGTTTAGCTTCAAATACTTGTGATATGCTTGATTTATATTCAAGTGCATGCAAAGCAAACGAGTTAGCTTCAAGTCCAAGCGAAACACATGATTATAATTCCAAATCAAAGCGAAGTAGAAGGCCTAGCCTTAAATCCATGGGAACCAAATGGTTTAGCTTCAAATACTTGTGATATACATGATTTAGCTTCAACTGCATGCGAAACACACGCGTTAGCTTCAAATCCATGCGAAACACATGATTTAGCTTCAAATCAATGCGAAGTAGAAGGCTGATCTTCGAATCCACACGAAACAGATGGTTTAGCTTCAAATAGTTGTAATATACATGATTTAGCAGCAACAGCATGCGAAACAAACGAGTTAGCTTCAAATCCATGCGAAACGCATGATTTAGCTTCAAATCAATGCGAAGTAGAAGGCTTATCTTCGACTCCATGCGAAACCAATGGAATAGCTTCAAATACTTGGGATTACATGATTCAGATTCAACTGCATGCGAAACAAACGAGCTGGCTTCAAATTTCAGCGAATCAAATGAGTTAGCTTCAAATCAATGCGAAGTAGAGGGCTGATCTTCGAATCCACACGAAACAGATGGTTTAGATTCAAATACTTGTAATATACATGATTTAGGTTCAACAGCATGCGAAACAAACGAATTAGCTTCAAATCCATGCGAAACACATGATTTAGCTTCAAATGAATGCGAAGTAGAAGGATTATATTCGAATCCATGCTAAACAAATGGTTTAGCTCAAATACTTGGGATATACATGGTTTAGATTCAACTGCATGCGAAACAAACGAGTTAGCTTCAAATCCATGCGAAACACATCATTTAGATTAATATCAATGCGAAGTAGAAGGCTTATCTTCGAATCCATGCGAGACAAATGGTTTAGCTTCAAATATTTGTGATATACATGATTTAGATTCAAGTGCATGCGAAACAAACGAGTTAGTTTCAAATCCATGCGTATCACATGATTTACCTTCAAATCAATGCGAAGTAGAAGGATTAGCTTCAAATCCAAGCGACTCACATGATTTAGCTTCAAACAATTGTGATATACATGATTCAGCTTCAACTGCATGTGAAACAAACGTGTTAGCTACAAATTCAAGCGATAGACATGATTCAGATTCCAATCAATGCGATGTAGAAGGCTCAGCTTCAAATCCATGCGAAAAAAATGATTTAGCTTCAAATATTTGTGATAAACATAAATTAGCTTCAAATGCAAGCGAAACAATCGAGTTAGGTACAAATCCAAGCGAAACACATGGTTTAGCTTCAAATCAATGCGAAGTAGAAGGCTTATCTTCGAATCCATGCAAAACAAATGGTTTAGCTTCAAACACTTGTGATATACATGATTTAGCTTCAACTGCATGTGAAACAAACGAGCTAGCTTAAAATCCAAGCGAAACACATGATTTGTCTTCAAATCAATGCGAAGTAGAAGGCTTGGTTTCAGATCCATGCGAATCAAACTGTTTAGCTTCAAATACTTGTGATATACTTGATTTAGATTCAAGTGCGTGCGATACAAACGAGTTAGTTTCAAATCCAAGCGAAACACATTATTTATCTTCAAATCAATGCGAAGTAGAAGGGTTGTCTTCGAATCCATGCGAAACAAATGGTTTTGCTTCAAGTACTTCTGATATACTTGATTTAGCTTCAAGAGCATGCGAAACAAACGAGTTAGCTTCAAATCCATGCGAAACACAGGATTCAGCTTCAAATCAATGCGAAGTAGAAGGCTGATCTTCAAATCCATGCGAAACAAATGGTTTAGCTACAAATACTTGTGATATACATGATTTAGCTTCAACTGCATGCGAAACAAACGAGCTATCTTCAACTCAATGCGAAGTAGAAGGCTTAGCTTCAAATCCATGCGAATCAAACGGTTTAGCTTCAAATACTTGTGATATACTTGATTTATATTCAAGTGCATGCGAAACAAACGAGATAGCTTCAAATCCATTCGAAACATATGATTTAACATCAAATCAATGCGAAGCAGAAGGCTGATCTTCGAATCCATGCGAAACAAATGGTTTAGCTCAAATACTTGGGATATACATGGTTTAGATTCAACTGCATGCGAAACAAACGAGTTAGCTTCAAATCCATGCGAAACACATCATTTAGATTAATATTAATGCGAAGTAGAAAGCTTATCTTCGAATCCATGCGAGACAAATGGTTTAGCTTCAAATATTTGTGATATACATGATTTAGCTCCAAATGCAGGCGAAATAACGAGTTAGCTCTAAACACATGCGAAACACATGATTTGGCTTCAAATCAATGCGATGTAGCAGGCTTAGCATCAAATCCATGTGAAACACATGATTTAGCTTCAAATCAATGCCAAGACCAAGGCTTATCTTCGAATCAATGCGAAACAAATGGTTTAGCCTCAAATACTTGTGATATACATCATTTAGCTTCAAATGCATGCGAAACAATCGAGTTAGCTTCAAATCCAGCGAAAAACATGAATTAAGTTCAAATCAACGTGAAGTAGAAGGCTTAGTTTTAAATCCACCCGAAACGAAAGATTTAGCTTCAAATACTTGCCAATATAAGTGATATAGCTTCAAATGCAGGCGAAACATACGAGTTACCTTCAGATGCATGCGAAACACATGATTTAGCTTCAAATCAATGCGAAGTAGAAGGCTGATATTCGAATCCACACGAAACAGATGGTTTAGCTTCAAATAGTTGTAATATACATGATTTAGCAGCAACAGCATGCGAAAGAAACGAGTTAGCTTCAAATCCATGCGAAACACATGATTTGGCTTCAAATGAATGCGAAGTAGAAGGCTTATCTTCAAATCCATGCGAAACGAATGATTTAGCTTCACATACTTGTGAATAGAAGTGATAAGGCTTGAAATGCAGGCGAAACAAACGAGTTAGCTTCAAATCCTAGCGATAGACATGATTTAGCTTCAAATCAATGCGAAGTAGAAGGCTTACCTTCGAATCCATGCGAAACAAATGGTTTAGCTTCAAACACTTGTGATATACATGATTTAGCTTCAACATCATGTGAAACAAACGAGTTAGCTTCAAATCCAAGCGAAACACATGATTTATCTTCAAATCAATGCGAGGTAGAAGGCTTTGCTTCAAATCCATGCGAAACACATGATTTAGCTTCAAATCAATGCGAAGTAGAAGAGCTATCTTCGAATCCATGCGAAACAAATGATTTAGCTTCAAACACTTGTGATATACATGATTTAGCTTCAACTGCATGCGAAACAAACGAGTTAGCTTCAAAAACCATGCGAAACACATGATATAGCTTCAAATCGATGCGAAGTAGAAGGCTTATCTACGAATCCATGCGAAACAAATGGTTTAGTTGCAAATACTTGTGATATACATGATTCAGCATCAACTGCATGCGAAACAAACGAGTTAGCTTCAAATCCATGCGAAACACATGATTTAGCTTCAAATCAATGCGAAGAAGAAGGATTATCTTCGAATCCATGCAAAACAAATGGTTTAGCTTCAAGCAAATTGTGATATACATGATTTAGCTTCAAGTGCATGCGAAATAACCGAGTTTGCTTCAAATCCATGCGAAACACATGATTTAGGTCCAAATCAATGCGAAGCAGAAGGCTGATGTTCGAATACATGCGAAACAAAGGTTTAGCTTCAAATACTTGTGATATACTTGATTTATAGTCAAGTGCATGCGAAACAAACGAGATAGCTTCAAATCCATGCGAGACATATGATTTAACATCAAATCAATGCGAAGTAGAAGGCATAGCTTCAAATCCATGTGAATAAAATGGTTTAGCTTCAAATACTTATGATATACATGATTTAGCTTCAACTGCATACGAAACAAACGAGTTAGCTTCAAATCCATGCGCAACACATGATTTAGCTTCAAATCAATGCGAAGTAGAAGGGTTATCTTTGAATCCATGCGAAACAAATGGTTTAGCTTCAAACACTTGTGTTATACATGATTTAGCTTCAACTGCATGCGAAACAACGAGTTAGCTTCAAATCCATGCGAAAAACATGATTTAGCTTCAAATCAATGCGAAGAAGAAGGCATAGCTTGAAATCCATGGGAATCAAATGGTTTATCTTCAAATACTTGTGATATGCATTACTTCTCTTCAACTGCATGCGAAACAAACGAGTTAGCTTCTAATCCATGCGAAATACATGATTATCTTCAAATCAATGCGAAGAAGAGGGGTGATCTTCGAATCCATGCTAATCAAATGGTTTAGCTTCAAACACTTGTGATATACATGATTTAGCTTCAACTGCTTGCGAAACAACGAGTTAGCTTTAAATCCATGCGAAACACATGATTTAACTCCAAATCAATGCGAAGTAGAAGGCTTTGCTTCAAATCCATGCGAAACACATGATTTAGCTTCAAATCAATGCGAAGTAGAAGAGCTATCTTCGAATCCAAGCGAAACACATGATTTATCTTCAAATCAATGCGAGGTAGAAGGCTTATCTTCAAATCCATGCGAATCAAACGGTTTAGCTTCAAATACTTGTGATATACATGATTTAGCTTCAACTGCATGCGAAACAAACGAGCTAGCCTCAAATCCATGAGAAACACGTGATTCAGGATCAAGTCAACGCGAAGTTGAAGGCTTAGCGTCAAATCCATGCGAAACGAACGATTTAGCTTCACATACTTGTGAATAGAAGTGATAAGGCTTGAAATGCAGGCGAAACAAACGAGTTAGCTTCAAATCCATGCGAAACACATGATTTAGCATCAAATCAATGCGAAGTAGAAGGCTTATCTTCAAATCCATGCGAAACGAATGATTTAGCTTCAAATACTTGCGAATATCTCTGATATAGCTTCAAATGCAGGTGAAACAAACGAGTTAGCTTTAAATGCATGCAAAAGGCATGATTTACCTTCAAATCAATGCAAATTAGGAGACTGATCTTCGAATCCATGCCAAACAAATGGATCAGGCTCAAATACTTGTGTTATACATGGTTTAGCTTCAACAGTATGCGAAACAAACGAGTTAGCTTCAAATCCTAGCGATAGACATGATTTAGCTTCAAATCAATGCGAAGTAGAAGGCTTACGTTCGAATCCATGCGAAACAAATGGTTTAGCTTCAAACACTTTTGATATACATGATTTAGCTTCAACATCATGTGAAACAAACGAGTTAGCTTCAAATCCAAGCGAAACACATGATTTATCTTCAAATCAATGCGAGGTAGAAGGCTTAGCTTCAAATCCATGCGATTCGAACGGTTTAGCTTCAAATACTTCTGATATACATGATTTAGCTTCAACAGTATGCGAAACAATCGAGTTAGCTTTAAATCCATGCGAAACACATGATTTAGCTTCAAATCAATGCGAAGTAGAAGGGTTATCTTCGAATCCATGCGAAACAAATGGTTTAGCTTCAAATACTTGTGATATACATGATTTAGCTTCAACAGCATGCGAAACAAACGAGTTAGCTTCAAATCCAAGCGAAACACATGATTTATCTTCAAATCAATGCGAGGTAGAAGGCTTATCTTCAAATCCATGCGAATCAAACGATTTAGCTTCAAATACTTGTGATATACATGATTTAGCTTCAACAGCATGCGAAACAAACCAGTTAGCATCAAATCTATGCGAAACACATGATTCAGGATCAAGTCAACGCGAAGTTGAAGGCTTAGCGTCAAATCCATGCGAAACGAACGATTTAGCTTCACATACTTGTGAATAGAAGTGATAAGGCTTGAAATGCAGGCGAAACAATCGAGTTAGCTTCAAATCCATGCGAAACACATGACTTAGCTTCAAATCAATACGAAGTAGAATGCTGAGTTTCAAATCCATGCGAATCAAATGTTTTAGCTTCAAATACTTGTGACATACATGATTTAGCTTCAAGTGCATGCGAAATAAACGAGTTAGCTTCAAATCCATGCGAAACACATGTTTTAGCATCCAATCAATGCGAAGTAGGAGGCTTATCTTCAAATCCATACGAAACAAATGATTTAGCTTCAAATTCATTCGCAACACATTGTTTAGCACAATATTCTTGCGAAAAAAATAATTCAGCTTCAAATACTTGTGATACACACGAATTAGCTTCAAATGCTTGGGAAACAAACGAGATAGCTTCAAATCCATGCGAAACACATGAGTTTGCTTCAAATTCATTCGAAACACATGGCTTAGCAGAGTGTCCTCGAGAAACAAATGGTTCAGCTTCAAATACTTGTGATATACATGATTTAGCTTCAACAGCATGCGAAACAAACGAATTAGCTTCAAATCCAAGCGAAACACATGATTTAACTCCAAATCAATGCGAAGTAGAAGGCTTTGCTTCAAATCCATGCGAAACACATGATTTAGCTTCAAATCAATGCGAAGTAGAAGAGCTATCTTCGAATCCATGCGAAACAAATGATTTAGCTTCAAACACTTGTGATATACATGATTTAGCTTCAACTGCATGCGAAACAAACGAGTTAGCTTCAAATCCATGCGCAACACATGATTTAGCTTCAAATCAATGCGAAGTAGAAGGGTTATCTTTGAATCCATGCGAAACAAATGGTTTAGCATCAAACACTTGTGTTATACATGATTTAGCTTCAACTGCATGCGAAACAACGAGTTAGCTTTAAATCCGTGCGAAACACATGATTTAGCTCCAAATCAATGCGAAGTAGAAGGCATAGCTTCAAATCCATGGGAATAAAATGGTTTATCTTCAAATACTTGTGGTATGCATGACTTATCTTCAACTGCATGCGAAACAAACGAGTTAGCTTCAAATCCATGCGAAACACATGATTTAGCTCCAAATCAATGCGAAGTAGAAGGCATAGCTTCAAATCCATGGGAAACAAATGGTTTAGATTCACATACTTGTGATATACATGATTTAGCTTCAACAACATGCGAAACAAACGTGTAAGCTTCAAATCCATGCGAAACACATGATTTAGCTTCAATTTAAAGCGAAGTAGAAGGCTTAGCTTCAAATCCATGCCAATCAAACGGTTTAGCTTCAAATACTTGTGATATATATGGTTCAGCTTCAAGTGCATGCGAAATAAACGAGTTAGCTTCAAATCCATGCGAAAAACATGATTTAGGTCCAAATCAATGCGAAGCAGAAGGCTGATGTTCGAATCCATGCGAAACAAAGGTTTAGCTTCAAATACTTGTGATATACTTGATTTATATTCAAGTGCATGCGAAACAAACGAGATAGCTTCAAATCCATGCGAGACATATGATTTAACATCAAATCAATGCGAAGTAGAAGGCATAGCTTCAAATGCATGGGAATAAAATGGTTTAGTTTCAAATACTTGCGATATACATGATTTAGCTTCAACTGCATGCGAAACAACGAGTTAGCTTTAAATCCATGCGAAACATATGATTTAACATCAAATCAATGCGAAGCAGAAGGCTGATGTTCGAATCCATGCGAAACAAATGGTTTAGCTTCAAATACTTGTGATATACATGATTTAGCTTCAACTGCATGCGAAACAAACGAGTTAGCTTCAAATCCTTGCGAAACACATGATTATCTTCAAATCAATGCGAAGAAGAGTGGTGATCTTCGAATCCATGTTAATCAAATGGTCCATATTCAAATACTTGTGATATACATGATTTAGCTTCAACAGCATGCGAAACAAACGAGTTAGCTGTAAATCCATGCGAAACACATGATTTAGCTCCAAATCAATGCGAAGTAGAAGGCATAGCTACAAATCCATGGGAATCAAATGGTTTAGCTTCAAATACTTGTGATATACATGATTTAGTTTCAACAGCATGCGAAACAAACGAGTTAACTTCAAATCCATGCGAAACAAATGATTTAGCTTCAAACTGATGCGAAGTAGAAGGGTTATCTTCGAATCCATGGGAAACAAATGGTTTAGCTTCAAACACTTGTGATATACATGATTTAGCTTCAACAGCATGCGAAACAAACGAGTTAGCTTCAAAAACCATGCAAAACACATGATTTAGCTTCAAATCAATGCGAAGTAGAAGGGTTATCTTTGAATCCATGCGAAACAAATGGTTTAGCTTCAAACACTTGTGATATACATGATTTTGCTTCAACTGCACGCTGAACAAACGAGTTAGCTTCAAATCCATGCGAAACACATGATTTAGCTTCAAATCAATGCGAAGAAGAGGGGTGATCTTCGAATCCATGCTAATCAAATGGTTCATATTCAAATACTTGTGATATACATGATTTAGCTTCAACAGCATGCGAAACAAACGAGTTAGCTTCAAATCCAAGCGAAACACATGATTTAGCTTCAATTTAATGCGAAGTAGGAGGCTTAGCTTCAAATCCTTGCCAATCAAACGGTTTAGCTTCAAATACTTGTGATATACTTGATTTAGATTCAAGTGCATGCGAAACAAACTAGTTAGCTTTAAACCCATGCGAAACACATGATTAAACTCCAAATCAATTCGAAGTAGAAGGCTTTGCTTCAAATCCATGCGAAACACATGATTTAGCTTCAAATCAATGCGAAGAAGAGGGGTGATCTTCGAATCCATGCTAATCAAATGGTACATATTCAAATACTTGTGATATACATGATTTAGCTTCAACAGCATGCGAAACAAACTAGTTAGCTTTAAACCAATGCGAAACACATGATTAAACTCCAAATCAATTCGAAGTAGAAGGTTTTGCTTCAAATCCATGCGAAACACATGATTTAGCTTCAAATCAATGCGAAGAAGAGGGGTGATCTTCGAATCCATGCTAATCAAATGGTACATATTCAAATACTTGTGATATACATGATTTAGCTTCTACTGCATGCGAAACAAACGAGTTAGCTTCAAATCCATGCGAAACAGATGATATAGCTTCAAATCGATGCGGAGTAGAAGGCTTATCTACGAATCCATGCGAAACAAATGGTTTAGCTGCAAATACTTGTGATATACATGATTCAGCATCAACTGCATGCGAAACAAACGAGTTAGCTTCTAATCCATGCGAAATACATGATTATCTTCAAATCAATGCGAAGAAGAGGGGTGATCTTCGAATCCATGCTAATCAAATGGTTTAGCTTCAAACACTTGTGATATACATGATTTAGCTTCAACTGCTTGCGAAACAACGAGTTAGCTTTAAATCCATGCGAAACACATGATTTAACTCCAAATCAATGCGAAGTAGAAGGCTTTGCTTCAAATCCATGCGAAACACATGATTTAGCTTCAAATCAATGCGAAGTAGAAGAGCTATCTTCGAATCCATGCGAAACAAATGATTTAGCTTCAAACACTTGTGATATACATGATTTAGCTTCAACTGCATGCGAAACAAACGAGTTAGCTTCAAATCCATGCGCAACACATGATTTAGCTTCAAATCAATGCGAAGTAGAAGGGTTATCTTTGAATCCATGCGAAACAAATGGTTTAGCATCAAACACTTGTGTTATACATGATTTAGCTTCAACTGCATGCGAAACAACGAGTTAGCTTTAAATCCATGCGAAACACATGATTTAGTTCCAAATCAATGCGAAGTAGAAGGCATAGCTTCAAATCCATGCGAAACAAATGATTTAGCTTCAAACACTTGTGATATACATGATTTAGCTTCAACTGCATGCGAAACAAACGAGTTAGCTTCAAATCCATGCGCAACACATGATTTAGCTTCAAATCAATGCGAAGTAGAAGGATTATCTTCGAATCCATGCAAAACAAATGGTTTAGCTTCAAACAAATTGTGATATACATGATTTAGCTTCAAGTGCATGCGAAATAACCGAGTTAGCTTCAAATCCATGCGAAACACATGATTTAGGTCCAAATCAATGCGAAGCAGAAGGCTGATGTTCGAATACATGCGAAACAAAGGTTTAGCTTCAAATACTTGTGATATACTTGATTTATAGTCAAGTGCATGCGAAACAAACGAGATAGCTTCAAATCCATGCGAGACATATGATTTAACATCAAATCAATGCGAAGTAGAAGGCATAGCTTCAAATCCATGTGAATAAAATGGTTTAGCTTCAAATACTTGTGATATACATGATTTAGCTTCAACTGCATGCGAAACAAACGAGTTAGCTTCAAATCCATGCGCAACACATGATTTAGCTTCAAATCAATGCGAAGTAGAAGGGTTATCTTTGAATCCATGCGAAACAAATGGTTTAGCTTCAAACACTTGTGTTATACATGATTTAGCTTCAACTGCATGCGAAACAACGAGTTAGCTTTAAATCCATGCGAAACATATGATTTAACTCCAAATCAATGCGAAGTAGAAGGCATAGCTTCAAATCCATGGGAAACAAATGGTTTAGCTTCAAACACTTGTGATATACATGATTTAGCTTCAACTGCATGCGAAACAACGATTTAGCTTTAAATCCATGCGAAACACATGATTTAACTCCAAATCTATGCGAAGTAGAAGGCTTTGCTTCAAATCCATGCGAAAAACATGATTTAGCTTCAAATCTATGCAAGGTAGAAGGGTTATCTTCGAATTCATGCGAAACAAATGATTTAGCTTCAAACACTTGTGATATACATGATTTAGCTTCAACAGCATGCGAAACAAACGAGTTAGCTTCAAATCCATGCGAAATACATGATTTAGCTTCAAATCAATGCGAAGTAGAAGGGTTATCTTTGAATCCATGCGAAACAAATGGTTTAGCTTCAAACACTAGTGTTATACATGATTTAGCTTCAACTGCATGCGAAACAACGAGTTAGCTTTAAATCCATGCGAAACATATGATTTAACTCCAAATCAATGCGAAGTAGAAGGCATAGCTTCAAATCCATGGGAAACAAATGGTTTAGATTCACATACTTGTGATATACATGATTTAGCTTCAACTGCATGCGAAACAAACGTGTTAGCTTCAAATCCATGCGAAACACATGATTTAGCTTCAATTTAATGCGAAGTAGAAGGCTTAGCTTCAAATCCATGCCAATCAAATGGTTTAGCTTCAAATACTTGTGATATACATGGTTCAGCTTCAAGTGCATGCGAAATAAACGAGTTAGCTTCAAATCCATGCGAAACACATGATTTAGGTCCAAATCAATGCGAAGCAGAAGGCTGTTGTTCGAATCCATGCGAAACAAAGGTTTAGCTTCAAACACCTGTGATATACATGATTAAGCTTCAACTGCATGCGAAACAAACGAGTTAGCTTCAAATCCGTGCGAAACACATGATTTAGCTTCAAATCAATGCGAAGTAGAAGGATTTGCTTCAAATCCGTGCGAATCAAATGTTTTAGCTTCAAATTCTCGTGATATACATGATTTAGCTTCAACTGCGTGCGTAACAAACGAGTTAGCTTCAAATCCAAGCGAAACACATTATTAAGATTCAAATCAATGCGAAGTAGAAGGCTTATCTTCGAATCCATGCGAAACAAATGGTTTAGCTTCAAACACCTGTGATATACATGATTTAGCTTCAACTGCATGCGAAACAAACGAGTTAGCTTCAAATCCATGCGATACACATGATTTAGCTTCAAATCAAAGAGAATTAGTAGGGTTATCTACGAATTCTTGCGAAAGAAATGGTTTAGCTTCAAATACCAGTGATATACATGATTTAGTTTCTACTGCATGCGAAAAAATCGAGTTAGCTTCAAATCCAAGCGAAACACGTGATTTAGACTCAAATCAATGCGAAGTAGAAGGTTTTGCTTCAAATCCATGCGAAACACATGATTTCGCTTCAAATCAAAGCGAAGTAGAAGGGTCATCTTCGAATCCATGCGAAACAAATGATTTAGCTTCAAACACTTGTGATATACATGACTTAGCTTCAACGGCATGCGAAACAATCGAGTTAGATTCAAATCCGTGCGAAACACATGATTTAGCTTCAAATCAATGCGAAGTAGAAGGCTTTGCTTCAAATCCGTGCGAATCAAATGTTTTAGCTACAAATTCTCGTGATATACATGATTTAGCTTCAACTGCGTGCGTAACAAACGAGATAGCTTCAAATCCAAGCGAAACACATTATTAAGATTCAAATCAATGCGAAGTAGAAGGCTTATCTTCGAATCCATGCGAAACAAATGGTTTAGCTTCAAACACCTGTGATATACATGATTTAGCTTCAACTCCATGCGGAACAAACGAGTTAGCTTCAAATCCATGCGATACACATGATTTAGCTTCAAATCAAAGCGAATTAGTAGGGTTATCTACGAATTCTTACGAAAGAAATGGTTTAGCTTCAAATACCAGTGATATACATGATTTAGCTTCTACTGCATGCGAAAAAATCGAGTTAGCTTCAAATCCAAGCGAAACACTTTGTTTAGATTCAAATCAATACGAAGTAGAAGGCTTAGCTTCAAATACAAGCGAAACACATGATTTAGCTTCAAATCAATGCGAAGTAGAAGGCTTAGTTTCAAATCCATGCGAAACACATGGTTTAGCTTAATATTCATGCGAAACAAATGGTTTAGCTACAAATACTTGTGATATACATCATTTAGGTTCAACTCCATGCGAAATAAACGAGCTAGCTTCAAATCCAGCGAAAAACACGATTTAACTTCAAATCAACGTGAAGTAGAAGGCTTAGCTTCAAATCCACGCGAAACGAAAGATTTAGCTTCAAATCAATGCGAAGTAGAAGGGTTATCTTCGAATCCATGCGAAACATATGGTTTAGCTTCAAACAGTTGTGATATACATGATTTAGCTTCAACTGCATGCGAAACAAACGAGTTAGCTTCAAATCCATTCGAAACACATGGTTTAGATTCAAATCAATGCGAAGTAGAAGGCTTTGCTTAAAAATCCTTGCGAATCAAATGGTTTAGCTACAAAATCTCGTGATGTACATGATTTAGCTTCAACTGCATGCGAAAACAACGAGTTAGCTTGATATCCATGCGAAAAACATGATTTAGATTCAAATCAATGCGAAGTAGAAGACTGATCTTTGAATCCATGCGAAACAAATGGATTAGCTTCAAATACTTGTCATATACATGATTTAGCTTCAACGGCATGCGAAACAATCGAGTTAGATTCAAATCCGTGCGAAACACATGATTTAGCTTCAAATCAATGCGAAGTAGAAGGATTATCTTCGAATCCATGCGAAACAAATGGTTTAGCTTCAAACACCTGTGATATACATGATTTAGCTTCAACTGCATGCGAAACAAACGAGTTAGCTTCAAATCCATGCGATACACATGATTTAGCTTCAAATCAAAGAGAATTAGTAGGGTTATCTACGAATTCTTGCGAAAGAAATGGTTTAGCTTCAAATACCAGTGATATACATGATTTAGTTTCTACTGCATGCGAAAAAATCGAGTTAGCTTCAAATCCAAGCGAAACACGTGATTTAGACTCAAATCAATGCGAAGTAGAAGGTTTTGCTTCAAATCCATGCGAAACACATGATTTCGCTTCAAATCAAAGCGAAGTAGAAGGGTCATCTTCGAATCCATGCGAAACAAATGATTTAGCTTCAAACACTTGTGATATACATGACTTAGCTTCAACGGCATGCGAAACAATCGAGTTAGATTCAAATCCGTGCGAAACACATGATTTAGCTTCAAATCAATGCGAAGTAGAAGGCTTTGCTTCAAATCCGTGCGAATCAAATGTTTTAGCTTCAAATTCTCGTGATATACATGATTTAGCTTCAACTGCGTGCGTAACAAACGAGTTAGCTTCAAATCCAAGCGAAACACATTATTAAGATTCAAATCAATGCGAAGTAGAAGGCTTATCTTCGAATCCATGCGAAACAAATGGTTTAGCTTCAAACACCTGTGATATACATGATTTAGCTTCAACTGCATGCGAAACAAACGAGTTAGCTTCAAATCCATGCGATACACATGATTTAGCTTCAAATCAAAGCGAATTAGTAGGGTTATCTACGAATTCTTGCGAAAGAAATCGTTTAGCTTCAAATACCAGTGATATACATGATTTAGCTTCTACTGCATGCGAAAAAATCGAGTTAGCTTCAAATCCAAGCGAAACACTTTATTTAGATTCAAATCAATACGAAGTAGAAGGCTTAGCTTCAAATAAAAGCGAAACACATGATTTAGCTTCAAATCAATGCGAAGTAGAAGGCTTAGTTTCAAATCCATGCGAAACACATGGTTTAGCTTAATATTCATGCGAAACAAATGGTTTAGCTACAAATACTTGTGATATACATCATTTAGGTTCAACTCCATGCGAAATAAACGAGCTAGCTTCAAATCCAGCGAAAAACACGATTTAACTTCAAATCAACGTGAAGTAGAAGGCTTAGCTTCAAATCCACGCGAAACGAAAGATTTAGCTTCAAATCAATGCGAAGTAGAAGGGTTATCTTCGAATCCATGCGAAACAAATGGTTTAGCATCAAACAGTTGTGATATACATGATTTAGCTTCAACTGCATGCGAAACAAACGAGTTAGCTTCAAATCCATTCGAAACACATGGTTTAGATTCAAATCAATGCGAAGTAGAAGGCTTTGCTTAAAAATCCTTGCGAATCAAATGGTTTAGCTACAAAATCTCGTGATGTACATGATTTAGCTTCAACTGCATGCGAAAACAACGCGTTAGCTTGATATCCATGCGAAAAACATGATTTAGTTTCAAATCAATGCGAAGTAGAAGACTGATCTTTGAATCCATGCGAAACAAATGGATTAGCTTCAAATACTTGTCATATACATGATTTAGCTTCAACGGCATGCGAAACAATCGAGTTAGATCCAAATCCGTGCGAAACACATGATTTAGCTTCAAATCAATGCGAAGTAGAAGGCTTATCTTCGAATCCATGCGAAACAAATGGTTTAGCTTCAAACAGTTGTGATATACATGATTTAGCTTCAACAGCATGCGAAACATACGAGAATACTTCAATTCCAAAGGAATCACATGATTGAGCTTCAAATCAATGCGATGTAGAAGGCTTATCTTCAAATCCATGCGAATCAAATGGTTTAGATTCAAATACTTGTGATATACATGATTCAGATTCAACTGCGTGCGAAACGAACGAGTTAGCTTCAAATCCAAGCGAAACACATGATTGAGCTTCAATTCAATGCGAAGTAGAAGGCTTAGCTTCAAACCCATGCGAATAAAATGGTTTATGTTCAAATACTTGTGATATACATGATTTGGCGTCAACAGCATGCGAAACAAACGAGATAGATTCAAATCCAAAGGCATCACATGATTCAGTTTCAAATCAATGCTACACAGAAGGCTTAGCTTCAAATCCATGCGGATCAAATGGTTCAGCGTCAAATACTTGTAATATACATGATTTATCTTCAACAGCGTGCGAAACATACGAGTTAGCTTGAAATCCAAGCGAAACACATGATTTAGCTTCAAATCAATGCGAAGAAGAAGGCTGAGCTTCAAATTCATGCGAAACGAATGGTTTAGGTTCAAATACTTGTGATATACATGATTTAGCTTCAACTGCGTGCGAAACGAGCGAATTAGCTTCAAATCTAAGCGAAACACGTGATATAGCTTCAATTCAATACGAAGTAGAAGGCTGAGCTTCAAATTCATGCGAAACGAATGGTTTAGGTTCAAATACTTGTGATATACATGATTTAGCTTCAACAGCATGCGAAACATACGAGAATACTTCAATTCCAAAGGAATCACATGATTGAGCTTCAAATCAATGCGATATAGAACGCTTATCTTCAAATCCATGCGAATCAAATGGTTTAGATTCAAATACTTGTGATATACATGATTCAGATTCAACTGCGTGCGAAACGAACGAGTTAGCTTCTAATCCATGCGAAACACATGATTGTGCTTCAATTCCATGCGAAGTAGAAGGCTTAGCTTCAAACCCATGCGAATAAAATGGTTTAGGTTCAAATACTTGTGATATACATGATTTGGCGACAACAGCATGCGAAACAAACGAGATAGATTCAAATCCAAAGGCATCACATGATTCAGTTTCAAATCAATGCTACACAGAAGGCTTAGCTTCAAATCCATGCGGATCAAATGGTTCAGCGTCAAATACTTGTGATATACATCATTTAGCTTAAAATGCCGGCGAAACAAGCGAGTTAGCTTCATAGATAAGCGAAACACATGATTTATCGACAAATTCATGCGAAACACATGGTTTAGCTTAATATTCATGCGAAACAAATGGTTTAGCTTCAAATACTTCTGATATACATGATTTAGCTTCAACTGCATGCGAAACAAACCAGTTAGCTTCAAATCCAAACGAAACACATGATTTAGCTTCAGATCAATGCGAAGTAGAACGCCTAGCTTCAAATCCATGCTAATCCAATGGTTTAGCTTCAAATACTTGTGATATACATGACTTAGCTTCAACTGCATGCGAAACAAACGACTTAGCTTCAAATCCATGCGAAACACATGATTTAGCTTCAAGTAAGAGCGAAGTAGAAGGCTGATCTTCGAATCCATGCGAAACAACTGGTTTTGGCTCAAATACTTGTGATATACATGATTTAGCTTCTTGTGCATGCAAAACAAACGAGTTAGCTTCAAATCCATGCGATACACATGATTTAGCTTCAAATCAAAGCGAATTAGTAGGGTTATCTACGAATTCTTGCGAAAGAAATGGTTTAGCATCAAGTACCAGTGATATACATGATTTAGCTTCTACTGCATGCGAAAAAATCGAGTTAGCTTCAAATCCAAGCGAAACACGTGATTTAGACTCAAATCAATGCGAAGTAGAAGGCTTTGCTTCAAATCCGTGCGAATCAAATGTTTTAGCTTCAAATTCTCGTGATATACATGATTTAGCTTCAGCTGCGTGCGTAACAAACGAGTTAGCTTCAAATCCAAGCGAAACACATTATTAAGATTCAAATCAATGCGAAGTAGAAGGCTTATCTTCGAATCCATGCGAAACAAATGGTTTAGCTTCAGACACCTGTGATATACATGATTTAGCTTCAACTGCATGCGAAACAAACGAGTTAGCTTCAAATCCATGCGATACACATGATTTAGCTTCAAATCAAAGAGAATTAGTAGGGTTATCTACGAATTCTTGCGAAAGAAATGGTTTAGCTTCAAATACCAGTGATATACATGATTTAGTTTCTACTGCATGCGAAAAAATCGAGTTAGCTTCAAATCCAAGCGAAACACGTGATTTAGACTCAAATCAATGCGAAGTAGAAGGTTTTGCTTCAAATCCATGCGAAACACATGATTTCGCTTCAAATCAAAGCGAAGTAGTAGGGTCATCTTCGAATCCATGCGAAACAAATGATTTAGCTTCAAACACTTGTGATATACATGACTTAGCTTCAACGGCATGCGAAACAATCGAGTTAGATTCAAATCCGTGCGAAACACATGATTTAGCTTCAAATCAATGCGAAGTAGAAGGCTTTGCTTCAAATCCGTGCGAATCAAATGTTTTAGCTACAAATTCTCGTGATATACATGATTTAGCTTCAACTGCGTGCGTAACAAACGAGTTAGCTTCAAATCCAAGCGAAACACATTATTAAGATTCAAATCAATGCGAAGTAGAAGGCTTATCTTCGAATCCATGCGAAACAAATGGTTTAGCTTCAAACACCTGTGATATACATGATTTAGCTTCAACTCCATGCGGAACAAACGAGTTAGCTTCAAATCCATGCGATACACATGATTTAGCTTCAAATCAAAGCGAATTAGTAGGGTTATCTACGAATTCTTACGAAAGAAATGGTTTAGCTTCAAATACCAGTGATATACATGATTTAGCTTCTACTGCATGCGAAAAAATCGAGTTAGCTTCAAATCCAAGCGAAACACTTTGTTTAGATTCAAATCAATACGAAGTAGAAGGCTTAGCTTCAAATACAAGCGAAACACATGATTTAGCTTCAAATCAATGCGAAGTAGAAGGCTTAGTTTCAAATCCATGCGAAACACATGGTTTAGCTTAATATTCATGCGAAACAAATGGTTTAGCTACAAATACTTGTGATATACATCATTTAGTTTCAACTCCATGCGAAATAAACGAGCTAGCTTCAAATCCAGCGAAAAACACGATTTAACTTCAAATCAACGTTAAGTAGAAGGCTTAGCTTCAAATCCACGCGAAACGAAAGATTTAGCTTCAAATCAATGCGTAGTAGAAGGGTTATCTTCGAATCCATGCGAAACATATGGTTTAGCTTCAAACAGTTGTGATATACATGATTTAGCTTCAACTGTATGCGAAACAAACGAGTTAGCTTCAAATCCATTCGAAACACATGGTTTAGATTCAAATCAATGCGAAGTAGAAGGCTTTGCTTAAAAATCCTTGCGAATCAAATGGTTTAGCTACAAAATCTCGTGATGTACATGATTTAGCTTCAACTGCATGCGAAAACAACGAGTTAGCTTGATATCCATGCGAAAAACATGATTTAGATTCAAATCAATGCGAAGTAGAAGACTGATCTTTGAATCCATGCGAAACAAATGGATTAGCTTCAAATACTTGTCATATACATGATTTAGCTTCAACGGCATGCGAAACCATCGAGTTAGATTCAAATCCGTGCGAAACACATGATTTAGCTTCAAATCAATGCGAAGTAGAAGGATTATCTTCGAATCCATGCGAAACAAATGGTTTAGCTTCAAACACCTGTGATATACATGATTTAGCTTCAACTGCATGCGAAACAAACGAGTTAGCTTCAAATCCATGCGATACACATGATTTAGCTTCAAATCAAAGAGAATTAGTAGGGTTATCTACGAATTCTTGCGAAAGAAATGGTTTAGCTTCAAATACCAGTGATATACATGATTTAGTTTCTACTGCATGCGAAAAAATCGAGTTAGCTTCAAATCCAAGCGAAACACGTGATTTAGACTCAAATCAATGCGAAGTAGAAGGTTTTGCTTCAAATCCATGCGAAACACATGATTTCGCTTCAAATCAAAGCGAAGTAGAAGGGTCATCTTCGAATCCATGCGAAACAAATGATTTAGCTTCAAACACTTGTGATATACATGACTTAGCTTCAACGGCATGCGAAACAATCGAGTTAGATTCAAATCCGTGCGAAACAAATGATTTAGCTTCAAATCAATGCGAAGTAGAAGGCTTTGCTTCAAATCCGTGCGAATCAAATGTTTTAGCTTCAAATTCTCGTGATATACATGATTTAGCTTCAACTGCGTGCGTAACAAACGAGTTAGCTTCAAATCCAAGCGAAACACATTATTAAGATTCAAATCAATGCGAAGTAGAAGGCTTATCTTCGAATCCATGCGAAACAAATGGTTTAGCTTCAAACACCTGTGATATACATGATTTAGCTTCAACTGCATGCGAAACAAACGAGTTAGCTTCAAATCCATGCTATACACATGATTTAGCTTCAAATCAAAGCGAATTAGTAGGGTTATCTACGAATTCTTGCGAAAGAAATGGTTTAGCTTCAAATACCAGTGATATACATGATTTAGCTTCTACTGCATGCGAAAAAATCGAGTTAGCTTCAAATCCAAGCGAAACACTTTATTTAGATTCAAATCAATACGAAGTAGAAGGCTTAGCTTCAAATACAAGCGAAACACATGATTTAGCTTCAAATCAATGCGAAGTAGAAGGCTTAGTTTCAAATCCATGCGAAACACATGGTTTAGCTTAATATTCATGCGAAACAAATGGTTTAGCTACAAATACTTGTGATATACATCATTTAGGTTCAACTCCATGCGAAATAAACGAGCTAGCTTCAAATCCAGCGAAAAACACGATTTAACTTCAAATCAACGTGAAGTAGAAGGCTTAGCTTCAAATCCACGCGAAACGAAAGATTTAGCTTCAAATCAATGCGAAGTAGAAGGGTTATCTTCGAATCCATGCGAAACAAATGGTTTAGCTTCAAACAGTTGTGATATACATGATTTAGCTTCAACTGCATGCGAAAACAACGCGTTAGCTTGATATCCATGCGAAAAACATGATTTAGATTCAAATCAATGCGAAGTAGAAGACTGATCTTTGAATCCATGCGAAACAAATGGATTAGCTTCAAATACTTGTCATATACATGATTTAGCTTCAACGGCATGCGAAACAATCGAGTTAGATTCAAATCCGTGCGAAACACATGATTTAACTTCAAATCAATGCGAAGTAGAAGGATTATCTTCGAATCCATGCGAAACAAATGGTTTAGCTTCAAACACCTGTGATATACATGATTTAGCTTCAACTGCATGCGAAACAAACGAGTTAGCTTCAAATCCATGCGATACACATGATTTAGCTTCAAATCAAAGAGAATTAGTAGGGTTATCTACGAATTCTTGCGAAAGAAATGGTTTAGCTTCAAATACCAGTGATATACATGATTTAGTTTCTACTGCATGCGAAAAAATCGAGTTAGCTTCAAATCCAAGCGAAACACGTGATTTAGACTCAAATCAATGCGAAGTAGAAGGTTTTGCTTCAAATCCATGCGAAACACATGATTTCGCTTCAAATCAAAGCGAAGTAGAAGGGTCATCTTCGAATCCATGCGAAACAAATGATTTAGCTTCAAACACTTGTGATATACATGACTTAGCTTCAACGGCATGCGAAACAATCGAGTTAGATTCAAATCCGTGCGAAACACATGATTTAGCTTCAAATCAATGCGAAGTAGAAGGCTTTGCTTCAAATCCGTGCGAATCAAATGTTTTAGATTCAAATTCTCGTGATATACATGATTTAGCTTCAACTGCGTGCGTAACAAACGAGTTAGCTTCAAATCCAAGCGAAACACATTATTAAGATTCAAATCAATGCGAAGTAGAAGGCTTATCTTCGAATCCATGCGAAACAAATGGTTTAGCTTCAAACACCTGTGATATACATGATTTAGCTTCAACTGCATGCGAAACAAACGAGTTAGCTTCAAATCCATGCGATACACATGATTTAGCTTCAAATCAAAGCGAATTAGTAGGGTTATCTACGAATTCTTGCGAAAGAAATGGTTTAGCTTCAAATACCAGTGATATACATGATTTAGCTTCTACTGCATGCGAAAAAATCGAGTTAGCTTCAAATCCAAGCGAAACACTTTATTTAGATTCAAATCAATACGAAGTAGAAGGCTTAGCTTCAAATACAAGCGAAACACATGATTTAGCTTCAAATCAATGCGAAGTAGAAGGCTTAGTTTCAAATCCATGCGAAACACATGGTTTAGCTTAATATTCATGCGAAACAAATGGTTTAGCTACAAATACTTGTGATATACATCATTTAGGTTCAACTCCATGCGAAATAAACGAGCTAGCTTCAAATCCAGCGAAAAACACGATTTAACTTCAAATCAACGTGAAGTAGAAGGCTTAGCTTCAAATCCACGCGAAACGAAAGATTTAGCTTCAAATCAATGCGAAGTAGAAGGGTTATCTTCGAATCCATGCGAAACAAATGGTTTAGCTTCAAACAGTTGTGATATACATGATTTAGCTTCAACTGCATGCGAAACAAACGAGTTAGCTTCAAATCCAAGCGAAACACATGGTTTAGATTCAAATCAATGCGAAGTAGAAGGCTTAGCTTCAAACCCATGCGAATAAAATGGTTTATGTTCAAATACTTGTGATATACATGATTTGGCGTCAACAGCATGCGAAACAAACGAGATAGATTCAAATCCAAAGGCATCACATGATTCAGATTCAAATCAATGCTACACAGAAGGCTTAGCTTCAAATCCATGCGGATCAAATGGTTCAGCGTCAAATACTTGTAATATACATGATTTATCTTCAACAGCGTGCGAAACATACGAGTTAGCTTGAAATCCAAGCGAAACACATGATTTAGCTTCAAATCAATGCGAAGAAGAAGGCTGAGCTTCAAATTCATGCGAAACGAATGGTTTAGGTTCAAATACTTGTGATATACATGATTTAGCTTCAACTGCGTGCGAAACGAGCGAATTAGCTTCAAATCTAAGCGAAACACGTGATATAGCTTCCATTCAATACGAAGTAGAAGGCTGAGCTTCAAATTCATGCGAAACGAATGGTTTAGGTTCAAATACTTGTGATATACATGATTTAGCTTCAACAGCATGCGAAACATACGAGTATACTTCAATTCCAAAGGAATCACATGATTGAGCTTCAAATCAATGCGATATAGAACGCTTATCTTCAAATCCATGCGAATCAAATGGTTTAGATTCAAATACTTGTGATATACATGATTCAGATTCAACTGCGTGCGAAACGAACGAGTTAGCTTCAAATCCATGCGAAACACATGATTGAGCTTCAATTCCATGCGAAGTAGAAGGCTTAGCTTCAAACCCATGCGAATAAAATGGTTTAGGTTCAAATACTTGTGATATACATGATTTG
Organism: Megalopta genalis; assembly: GCF_051020955.1. Lineage (NCBI taxonomy): Eukaryota > Metazoa > Arthropoda > Insecta > Hymenoptera > Halictidae > Megalopta > Megalopta genalis. The sequence continues at coordinate 48,188 of NW_027477084.1, forward strand.
GCGACAACAGCATGCGAAACAAACGAGATAGATTCAAATCCAAAGGCATCACATGATTCAGTTTCAAATCAATGCTACACAGAAGGCTTAGCTTCAAATCCATGCGGATCAAATGGTTCAGCGTCAAATACTTGTGATATACATCATTTAGCTTAAAATGCCGGCGAAACAAGCGAGTTAGCTTCATAGATAAGCGAAACACATGATTTATCGACAAATTCATGCGAAACACATGGTTTAGCTTAATATTCATGCGAAACAAATGGTTTAGTTTCAAATACTTCTGATATACATGATTTAGCTTCAACTGCATGCGAAACAAACCAGTTAGCTTCAAATCCAAACGAAACACATGATTTAGCTTCAGATCAATGCGAAGTAGAACGCCTAGCTTCAAATCCATGCTAATCCAATGGTTTAGCTTCAAATACTTGTGATATACATGACTTAGCTTCAACTGCATGCGAAACAAACGACTTAGCTTCAAATCCATGCGAAACACATGATTTAGCTTCAAGTAAGAGCGAAGTAGAAGGCTGATCTTCGAATCCATGCGAAACAACTGGTTTTGGCTCAAATACTTGTGATATACATGATTTAGCTTCTTGTGCATGCAAAACAAACGAGTTAGCTTCAAATCCAAGCGAAACACATGTTTTAGCTATATATCCATGCGATGTAGAAGTTTGAGCTTCAAATTCATGCGAAACACATGGTTTAGCTTAATATTCATGCGATACGAATGGTGCAGCTTCAAATACTTGTGATATACATAATTAGATTCAACTGCATGCGAAACAAACGAGGTAGCTTCAAATGAATACGAAACACATGATTTAGCTTAAAATCAATGCGAAGTAGAAGTCTTTTCTTCGAATCCATGCGAATCAAATGGTTTAGCTTCAAATATTTCTAATATACATGATTTAGCTTAAAATGTCGGCGAAACAAACGAGTTAGCTTCATAAATAAGCGAAACACATGATTTATCGACAAATTCATGCGAAACACATGGTTTAGCTTAATATTCATGCGAACCAAATGTTTCAATTTCAAATACTTGTGATATATATGATTTAGATTCAAGTGCGTGCGAAACAAACGAGTTAGCTTCAAATCCAAGCGAAACACATGATTTATCTTCAAATCAATGCGAGGTAGAAGGCTTAGCTTCAAATCCATGCGAATCAAACGGTTTAGCTTTAAATACATGTGATATGCATAGTTTAGATTCAAGTGCATGGGAAACAAACGAGTTAGCTTCAAATCCAAGCGAAACACATGATTTATCTTCAAATCAATGCGAGGTAGAAGGCTTAGCTTCAAATCCATGCGAATCAAACGGTTTAGCTTCAAATACTTGTGATATACATGATTTAGCTTCAGCTGCATGCGAAACACACGCGTTAGCTTCAAATCCATGCGAAACACATGATTTAGCTTCAAATGAATGCGAAGTAGAAGGATTATATTCGAATCCATGCTAAACAAATGGTTTAGCTCAAATACTTGGGATATACATGGTTTAGATTCAACTGCATGCGAAACAAACGAGTTAGCTTCAAATCCATGCGAAACACATCATTTAGATTAATATCAATGCGAAGTAGAAGGCTTATCTTCGAATCCATGCGAGACAAATGGTTTAGCTTCAAATATTTGTGATATATATGATTTAGATTCAAGTGCATGCGAAACAAACGAGTTAGTTTCAAATCCATGCGTATCACATGATTTACCTTCAAATCAATGCGAAGTAGAAGGATTAGCTTCAAATCCAAGCGACTCACATGATTTAGCTTCAAACAATTGTGATATACATGATTCAGCTTCAACTGCATGTGAAACAAACGTGTTAGCTACAAATTCAAGCGATAGACATGATTCAGCTTCCAATCAATGCGATGTAGAAGGCTCAGCTTCAAATCCATGCGAAAAAAATGATTTAGCTTCAAATATTTGTGATAAACATAAATTAGCTTCAAATGCAAGCGAAACAATCGAGTTAGGTACAAATCCAAGCGAAACACATGGTTTAGCTTCAAATCAATGCGAAGTAGAAGGCTTATCTTCGAATCCATGCAAAACAAATGGTTTAGCTTCAAACACTTGTGATATACATGATTTAGCTTCAACTGCATGTGAAACAAACGAGCTAGCTTAAAATCCAAGCGAAAACACATGATTTGTCTTCAAATCAATGCGAAGTAGAAGGCTTAGCTTCAGATCCATGCGAATCAAACTGTTTAGCTTCAAATACTTGTGATATACTTGATTTAGATTCAAGTGCGTGCGATACAAACGAGTTAGTTTCAAATCCAAGCGAAACACATTATTTATCTTCAAATCAATGCGAAGTAGAAGGGTTGTCTTCGAATCCATGCGAAACAAATGGTTTTGCTTCAAGTACTTCTGATATACTTGATTTAGCTTCAAGAGCATGCGAAACAAACGAGTTAGCTTCAAATCCATGCGAAACACAGGATTCAGCTTCAAATCAATGCGAAGTAGAAGGCTGATCTTCAAATCCATGCGAAACAATGGTTTAGCTACAAATACTTGTGATATACATGATTTAGCTTCAACTGCATGCGAAACAAACGAGCTATCTTCAATTCAATGCGAAGTAGAAGGCTTAGCTTCAAATCCATGCGAATCAAACGGTTTAGCTTCAAATACTTGTGATATACTTGATTTATATTCAAGTGCATGCGAAACAAACGAGATAGCTTCAAATCCATTCGAAACATATGATTTAACATCAAATCAATGCGAAGCAGAAGGCTGATCTTCGAATCCATGCGAAACAAATGGTTTAGCTCAAATACTTGGGATATACATGGTTTAGATTCAACTGCATGCGAAACAAACGAGTTAGCTTCAAATCCATGCGAAACACATCATTTAGATTAATATCAATGCGAAGTAGAAAGCTTATCTTCGAATCCATGCGAGACAAATGGTTTAGCTTCAAATATTTGTGATATACATGATTTAGCTCCAAATGCAGGCGAAATAACGAGTTAGCTCTAAACCCATGCGAAACACATGATTTGGCTTCAAATCAATGCGATGTAGCAGGCTTAGCATCAAATCCATGTGAAACACATGATTTAGCTTCAAATCAATGCCAAGACCAAGGCTTATCTTCGAATCAATGCGAAACAAATGGTTTAGCCTCAAATACTTGTGATATACATCATTTAGCTTCAAATGCATGCGAAACAATCGAGTTAGCTTCAAATCCAGCGAAAAACATGAATTAAATTCAAATCAACGTGAAGTAGAAGGCTTAGTTTTAAATCCACCCGAAACGAAAGATTTAGCTTCAAATACTTGCCAATATAAGTGATATAGCTTCAAATGCAGGCGAAACATACGAGTTACCTTCAGATGCATGCGAAACACATGATTTAGCTTCAAATCAATGCGAAGTAGAAGGCTGATATTCGAATCCACACGAAACAGATGGTTTAGCTTCAAATAGTTGTAATATACATGATTTAGCAGCAACAGCATGCGAAAGAAACGAGTTAGCTTCAAATCCATGCGAAACTCATGATTTGGCTTCAAATGAATGCGAAGTAGAAGGCTTATATTCGAATCCATGCGAGACAAATGGTTTAGCTTCAAATACTTGGGATATACATGGTTTAGATTCAACTGCATGAGAAACAAACGAGTTAGCTTCAAATCCTAGCGAAACACATGATTTAGCTTCAAATCAATGCGAAGTAGAAGGCTTATCATCGAATCAATGCGAAACAAATGGTTTAGCTTCAAATATTTCTGATATACATGATTTAGCTTAAAATGCCGGCGAAACAAGCGAGTTAGCTTCATAGATAAGCGAAACACATGATTTATCGACAAATTCATGCGAAACACATGGTTTAGCTTAATATTCATGCGAAACAAATGGTTTAGCTTCAAATACTTCTGATATACATGATTTAGCTTCAACTGCATGCGAAACAAACCAGTTAGCTTCAAATCCAAGCGAAACACATGATTTAGCTTCAGATCAATGCGAAGTAGAACGCCTAGCTTCAAATCCATGCGAATCCAATGGTTTAGCTTCAAATACTTGTGATATACATGACTTAGCTTCAACTGCATGCGAAACAAACGACTTAGCTTCAAATCCATGCGAAACACATGATTTAGCTTCAAGTAAAAGCGAAGTAGAAGGCTGATCTTCGAATCCATGCGAAACAACTGGTTTAGCTTCAAATACTTGTGATATGCTTGATTTATATTCAAGTGCATGCAAAACAAACGAGTTAGCTTCAAGTCCAAGCGAAACACATGATTATAATTCCAAATCAATGCGAAGTAGAAGGCCTAGCCTTAAATCCATGGGAACCAAATGGTTTAGCTTCAAATACTTGTGATATACATGATTTAGATTCAACTGCATGCGAAACGAACGAGTTAGCTTCAAATCCAAGCGAAACGCATGATTTAGCTTCAAATCAATGCGAAGTAGAAGGCTGATCTTCGAATCCACACGAAACAGATGGTTTAGATTCAAATACTTGTAATGTACATGATTTAGGCTCAACAGCATGCGAAACAATCGAATTAGCTTTAAATCCATGCGAAACACATGATTTAGCTTCAAATGAATGCGAAGTAGAAGGCTTATATTCGAATCCATGCTAAACAAATGGTTTAGCTCAAATACTTGGGATATACATGGTTTAGATTCAACTGCATGCGAAACAAACGAGTTAGCTTCAAATCCATGCGAAACACATGATTTGGCTTCAAATGAATGCGAAGTAGAAGGCTTATATTCGAATCCATGCGAGACAAATGGTTTAGCTTCAAATACTTGGGATATACATGGTTTAGATTCAACTGCATGAGAAACAAACGAGTTAGCTTCAAATCCTAGCGAAACACATGATTTAGCTTCAAATCAATGCGAAGTAGAAGGCTTAGCTTCAAATCCATGCGAATCAAATGGTATAGTTTCAAATACTTTTGATATACATAATTAGATTCAACTGCATGCGAAACAAACGAGGTAGCTTCAAATGAATACGAAACACATGATTTAGCTTAAAATCAATGCGAAGTAGAAGGCTTATCATCGAATCAATGCGAATCAAATGGTTTAGCTTCAAATATTTCTGATATACATGATTTAGCTTAAAATGCCGGCGAAACAAGCGAGTTAGCTTCATAGATAAGCGAAACACATGATTTATCGACAAATTTATGCGAAACACATGGTTTAGCTTAATATTCATGCGAAACAAATGGTTTAGCTTCAAATACTTCTGATATACATGATTTAGCTTCAACTGCATGCGAAACAAACCAGTTAGCTTCAAATCCAAGCGAAACACATGATTTAGCTTCAGATCAATGCGAAGTAGAACGCCTAGCTTCAAATCCATGCGAATCCAATGGTTTAGCTTCAAATACTTGTGATATACATGACTTAGCTTCAACTGCATGCGAAACAAACGACTTAGCTTCAAATCCATGCGAAACACATGATTTAGCTTCAAGTAAAAGCGAAGTAGAAGGCTGATCTTCGAATCCATGCGAAACAACTGGTTTAGCTTCAAATACTTGTGATATGCTTGATTTATATTCAAGTGCATGCAAAGCAAACGAGTTAGCTTCAAGTCCAAGCGAAACACATGATTATAATTCCAAATCAAAGCGAAGTAGAAGGCCTAGCCTTAAATCCATGGGAACCAAATGGTTTAGCTTCAAATACTTGTGATATACATGATTTAGCTTCAACTGCATGCGAAACACACGCGTTAGCTTCAAATCCATGCGAAACACATGATTTAGCTTCAAATCAATGCGAAGTAGAAGGCTGATCTTCGAATCCACACGAAACAGATGGTTTAGCTTCAAATAGTTGTAATATACATGATTTAGCAGCAACAGCATGCGAAACAAACGAGTTAGCTTCAAATCCATGCGAAACGCATGATTTAGCTTCAAATCAATGCGAAGTAGAAGGCTTATCTTCGACTCCATGCGAAACCAATGGAATAGCTTCAAATACTTGGGATTACATGATTCAGATTCAACTGCATGCGAAACAAACGAGCTGGCTTCAAATTTCAGCGAATCAAATGAGTTAGCTTCAAATCAATGCGAAGTAGAGGGCTGATCTTCGAATCCACACGAAACAGATGGTTTAGATTCAAATACTTGTAATATACATGATTTAGGTTCAACAGCATGCGAAACAAACGAATTAGCTTCAAATCCATGCGAAACACATGATTTAGCTTCAAATGAATGCGAAGTAGAAGGCTTATATTCGAATCCATGCGAGACAAATGGTTTAGCTTCAAATACTTGGGATATACATGGTTTAGATTCAACTGCATGAGAAACAAACGAGTTAGCTTCAAATCCTAGCGAAACACATGATTTAGCTTCAAATCAATGCGAAGTAGAAGGCTTAGCTTCAAATCCATGCGAAACACATGATTTAGCTTCAAGTAAGAGCGAAGTAGAAGGCTGATCTTCGAATCCATGCGAAACAACTGGTTTTGGCTCAAATACTTGTGATATACATGATTTAGCTTCTTGTGCATGCAAAACAAACGAGTTAGCTTCAAATCCAAGCGAAACACATGTTTTAGCTATATATCCATGCGATGTAGAAGTTTGAGCTTCAAATTCATGCGAAACACATGGTTTAGCTTAATATTCATGCGATACGAATGGTGCAGCTTCAAATACTTGTGATATACATAATTAGATTCAACTGCATGCGAAACAAACGAGGTAGCTTCAAATGAATACGAAACACATGATTTAGCTTAAAATCAATGCGAAGTAGAAGTCTTTTCTTCGAATCCATGCGAATCAAATGGTTTAGCTTCAAATATTTCTAATATACATGATTTAGCTTAAAATGTCGGCGAAACAAACGAGTTAGCTTCATAAATAAGCGAAACACATGATTTATCGACAAATTCATGCGAAACACATGGTTTAGCTTAATATTCATGCGAACCAAATGTTTCAATTTCAAATACTTGTGATATATATGATTTAGATTCAAGTGCGTGCGAAACAAACGAGTTAGCTTCAAATCCAAGCGAAACACATGATTTATCTTCAAATCAATGCGAGGTAGAAGGCTTAGCTTCAAATCCATGCGAATCAAACGGTTTAGCTTTAAATACATGTGATATGCATAGTTTAGATTCAAGTGCATGGGAAACAAACGAGTTAGCTTCAAATCCAAGCGAAACACATGATTTATCTTCAAATCAATGCGAGGTAGAAGGCTTAGCTTCAAATCCATGCGAATCAAACGGTTTAGCTTCAAATACTTGTGATATGCTTGATTTATATTCAAGTGCATGCGAAACAAACGAGATAGATTCAAATCCATGCGAAACACATGATTATAATTCCAAATCAATGCGAAGTAGAAGGCCTAGCCTTAAATCCATGGGAATCAAATGGTTTAGCTTCAAATACTTGTGATATACATGATTTAGCTTCAGCTGCATGCGAAACACACGCGTTAGCTTCAAATCCATGCGAAACACATGATTTAGCTTCAAATCAATGCGAAGTAGAAGGCTGAGCTTCGAATCCACACGAAACAGATGGTTTAGCTTCAAATAGTTGTAATATACATGATTTAGCAGCAACAGCATGCGAAACAAACGAGTTAGCTTCAAATCCATGCGAAACGCATGATTTAGCTACAAATCAATGCGAAGTAGAAGGCTTATCTTCGACTCCATGCGAAACCAATGGAATAGCTTCAAATACTTGGGATTACATGATTCAGATTCAACTGCATGCGAAACAAACGAGCTGGCTTCAAATTTCAGCGAATCAAATGAGTTAGCTTCAAATCAATGCGAAGGAGAGGGCTGATCTTCGAATCCACACGAAACAGATGGTTTAGATTCAAATACTTGTAATATACATGATTTAGGTTCAACAGCATGCGAAACAAACGAATTAGCTTCAAATCCATGCGAAACACATGATTTAGCTTCAAATGAATGCGAAGTAGAAGGATTATATTCGAATCCATGCTAAACAAATGGTTTAGCTCAAATACTTGGGATATACATGGTTTAGATTCAACTGCATGCGAAACAAACGAGTTAGCTTCAAATCCATGCGAAACACATCATTTAGATTAATATCAATGCGAAGTAGAAGGCTTATCTTCGAATCCATGCGAGACAAATGGTTTAGCTTCAAATATTTGTGATATACATGATTTAGATTCAAGTGCATGCGAAACAAACGAGTTAGTTTCAAATCCATGCGTATCACATGATTTACCTTCAAATCAATGCGAAGTAGAAGGATTAGCTTCAAATCCAAGCGACTCACATGATTTAGCTTCAAACAATTGTGATATACATGATTCAGCTTCAACTGCATGTGAAACAAACGTGTTAGCTACAAATTCAAGCGATAGACATGATTCAGCTTCCAATCAATGCGATGTAGAAGGCTCAGCTTCAAATCCATGCGAAAAAAATGATTTAGCTTCAAATATTTGTGATAAACATAAATTAGCTTCAAATGCAAGCGAAACAATCGAGTTAGGTACAAATCCAAGCGAAACACATGGTTTAGCTTCAAATCAATGCGAAGTAGAAGGCTTATCTTCGAATCCATGCAAAACAAATGGTTTAGCTTCAAACACTTGTGATATACATGATTTAGCTTCAACTGCATGTGAAACAAACGAGCTAGCTTAAAATCCAAGCGAAACACATGATTTGTCTTCAAATCAATGCGAAGTAGAAGGCTTAGCTTCAGATCCATGCGAATCAAACTGTTTAGCTTCAAATACTTGTGATATACTTGATTTAGATTCAAGTGCGTGCGATACAAACGAGTTAGTTTCAAATCCAAGCGAAACACATTATTTATCTTCAAATCAATGCGAAGTAGAAGGGTTGTCTTCGAATCCATGCGAAACAAATGGTTTTGCTTCAAGTACTTCTGATATACTTGATTTAGCTTCAAGAGCATGCGAAACAAACGAGTTAGCTTCAAATCCATGCGAAACACAGGATTCAGCTTCAAATCAATGCGAAGTAGAAGGCTGATCTTCAAATCCATGCGAAACAAATGGTTTAGCTACAAATACTTGTGATATACATGATTTAGCTTCAACTGCATGCGAAACAAACGAGCTATCTTCAATTCAATGCGAAGTAGAAGGCTTAGCTTCAAATCCATGCGAATCAAACGGTTTAGCTTCAAATACTTGTGATATACTTGATTTATATTCAAGTGCATGCGAAACAAACGAGATAGCTTCAAATCCATTCGAAACATATGATTTAACATCAAATCAATGCGAAGCAGAAGGCTGATCTTCGAATCCATGCGAAACAAATGGTTTAGCTCAAATACTTGGGATATACATGGTTTAGATTCAACTGCATGCGAAACAAACGAGTTAGCTTCAAATCCATTGCGAAACACATCATTTAGATTAATATCAATGCGAAGTAGAAAGCTTATCTTCGAATCCATGCGAGACAAATGGTTTAGCTTCAAATATTTGTGATATACATGATTTAGCTCCAAATGCAGGCGAAATAACGAGTTAGCTCTAAACCCATGCGAAACACATGATTTGGCTTCAAATCAATGCGATGTAGCAGGCTTAGCATCAAATCCATGTGAAACACATGATTTAGCTTCAAATCAATGCCAAGACCAAGGCTTATCTTCGAATCAATGCGAAACAAATGGTTTAGCCTCAAATACTTGTGATATACATAATTTAGCTTCAAATGCATGCGAAACAATCGAGTTAGCTTCAAATCCAGCGAAAAACATGAATTAAGTTCAAATCAACGTGAAGTAGAAGGCTTAGTTTTAAATCCACCCGAAACGAAAGATTTAGCTTCAAATACTTGCCAATATAAGTGATATAGCTTCAAATGCAGGCGAAACATACGAGTTACCTTCAGATGCATGCGAAACACATGATTTAGCTTCAAATCAATGCGAAGTAGAAGGCTGATATTCGAATCCACACGAAACAGATGGTTTAGCTTCAAATAGTTGTAATATACATGATTTAGCAGCAACAGCATGCGAAAGAAACGAGTTAGCTTCAAATCCATGCGAAACACATGATTTGGCTTCAAATGAATGCGAAGTAGAAGGCTTATATTCGAATCCATGCGAGACAAATGGTTTAGCTTCAAATACTTGGGATATACATGGTTTAGATTCAACTGCATGAGAAACAAACGAGTTAGCTTCAAATCCTAGCGAAACACATGATTTAGCTTCAAATCAATGCGAAGTAGAAGGCTTAGCTTCAAATCCATGCGAATCAAATGGTATAGTTTCAAATACTTTTGATATACATAATTAGATTCAACTGCATGCGAAACAAACGAGGTAGCTTCAAATGAATACGAAACACATGATTTAGCTTAAAATCAATGCTAAGTAGAAGGCTTATCATCGAATCAATGCGAAACAAATGGTTTAGCTTCAAATATTTCTGATATACATGATTTAGCTTAAAATGCCGGCGAAACAAGCGAGTTAGCTTCATAGATAAGCGAAACACATGATTTATCGACAAATTCATGCGAAACACATGGTTTAGCTTAATATTCATGCGAAACAAATGGTTTAGCTTCAAATACTTCTGATATACATGATTTAGCTTCAACTGCATGCGAAACAAACCAGTTAGCTTCAAATCCAAGCGAAACACATGATTTAGCTTCAGATCAATGCGAAGTAGAACGCCTAGCTTCAAATCCATGCGAATCCAATGGTTTAGCTTCAAATACTTGTGATATACATGACTTAGCTTCAACTGCATGCGAAACAAACGACTTAGCTTCAAATCCATGCGAAACACATGATTTAGCTTCAAGTAAAAGCGAAGTAGAAGGCTGATCTTCGAATCCATGCGAAACAACTGGTTTAGCTTCAAATACTTGTGATATGCTTGATTTATATTCAAGTGCATGCAAAACAAACGAGTTAGCTTCAAATCCAAGCGAAACAGATGATTATAATTCCAAATCAATGCGAAGTAGAAGGCCTAGCCTTAAATCCATGGGAACCAAATGGTTTAGCTTCAAATACTTGTGATATACATGATTTAGCTTCAACTGCATGCGAAACACACGCGTTAGCTTCAAATCCATGCGAAACACATGATTTAGCTTCAAATCAATGCGAAGTAGAAGGCTTATCATCGAATCAATGCGAAACAAATGGTTTAGCTTCAAATACTTGTGATATACATGATTTAGCTTAAAATGCCGGCGAAACAAGCAGGTTAGCTTCATAGATAAGCGAAACACATGATTTATCGACAAATTCATGCGAAACACATGGTTTAGCTTAATATTCATGCGAAACAAATGGTTTAGCTTCAAATACTTCTGATATACATGATTTAGCTTCAACTGCATGCGAAACAAACCAGTTAGCTTCAAATCCAAGCGAAACACATGATTTAGCTTCAGATCAATGCGAAGTAGAACGCCTAGCTTCAAATCCATGCGAATCCAATGGTTTAGCTTCAAATACTTGTGATATACATGACTTAGCTTCAACTGCATGCGAAACAAACGACTTAGCTTCAAATCCATGCGAAACACATGATTTAGCTTCAAGTAAAAGCGAAGTAGAAGGCTGATCTTCGAATCCATGCGAAACAACTGGTTTAGCTTCAAATACTTGTGATGTGCTTGATTTATATTCAAGTGCATGCAAAACAAACGAGTTAGCTTCAAATCCAAGCGAAACACATGATTATAATTCCAAATCAATGCGAAGTAGAAGGCCTAGCCTTAAATCCATGGGAACCAAATGGTTTAGCTTCAAATACTTGTGATATACATGATTTAGCTTCAACTGCATGCGAAACACACGCGTTAGCTTCAAATCCATGCGAAACACATGATTTAGCTTCAAATCAATGCGAAGTAGATGGCTGATCTTCGAATCCACACGAAACAGATGGTTTAGCTTCAAATAGTTGTAATATACATGATTTAGCAGCAACTGCATGCGAAACGAACGAGTTAGCTTCAAATCCAAGCGAAACACATGACTTAGTTTCTAATCAATGCGAAGTAGAAGGCTTAGCTTCAAATCCATGCGAATCAAATTGTTTAGGTTCAAATACTTGTGATATACACGATTTAGCTTCAAATGCAGGCGAAACAAACGAGTTAGCTTCAAATCCATGCGAAACACATGATTTAGCTTCAAATAAATGCGAAGAGGAAGGCTCTGCTTCAAATCCATGCGAATCAAATGGTTTAGTTTCAAATAGTTGTGATATACATGATTCAGATTCAACTGCGTGCGAAACGAGCGAATTAGCTTCAAATCCAAGCGAAACACGTGATTTAGCTTCAATTCAATACGAAGTAGAAGGCAGAGCTTCAAATTCATGCGAAACGAATGGTTTAGGTTCAAATACTTGTGATATACATGATTTAGCTTCAACAGCATGCGAAACATACGAGAATACTTCAATTCCAAAGGAATCACGTGATTTAGCTTCAAATCAATGCGAAGTAGAAGGCTAATCTTCGAAACCATGCAAAACAAATCATTTAGATTCAAATACTTGTGATATACATGATTTAGCTTCAAATGCATGCGAAACAAACGAGTTAGTTTCAAATCCATGCGTATCACATGATTTACCTTCAAATCAATGCGAAGTAGAAGGATTAGCTACAAATCCAAGCGACTCACATGATTTAGCTTCAAACAATTGTGATATACATGATTCAGCTTCAACTGCATGTGAAACAAACGTGTTAGCTACAAATTCAAGCGATAGACATGATTCAGCTTCCAATCAATGCGATGTAGAAGGCTCAGCTTCAAATCCATGCGAAAAAAATGATTTAGCTTCAAATATTTGTGATAAACATAAATTAGCTTCAAATGCAAGCGAAACAATCGAGTTAGGTACAAATCCAAGCGAAACACATGGTTTAGCTTCAAATCAATGCGAAGTAGAAGGCTTATCTTCGAATCCATGCAAAACAAATGGTTTAGCTTCAAACACTTGTGATATACATGATTTAGCTTCAACTGCATGTGAAACAAACGAGCTAGCTTAAAATCCAAGCGAAACACATGATTTGTCTTCAAATCAATGCGAAGTAGAAGGCTTAGCTTCAGATCCATGCGAATCAAACTGTTTAGCTTCAAATACTTGTGATATACTTGATTTAGATTCAAGTGCGTGCGATGCAAACGAGTTAGTTTCAAATCCAAGCGAAACACATTATTTATCTTCAAATCAATGCGAAGTAGAAGGGTTGTCTTCGAATCCATGCGAAACAAATGGTTTTGCTTCAAGTACTTCTGATATACTTGATTTAGCTTCAAGAGCATGCGAAACAAACGAGTTAGCTTCAAATCCATGCGAAACACAGGATTCAGCTTCAAATCAATGCGAAGTAGAAGGCTGATCTTCAAATCCATGCGAAACAAATGGTTTAGCTACAAATACTTGTGATATACATGATTTAGCTTCAACTGCATGCGAAACAAACGAGCTATCTTCAATTCAATGCGAAGTAGAAGGCTTAGCTTCAAATCCATGCGAATCAAACGGTTTAGCTTCGAATACTTGTGATATACTTGATTTATATTCAAGTGCATGCGAAACAAACGAGATAGCTTCAAATCCATTCGAAACATATGATTTAACATCAAATCAATGCGAAGCAGAAGGCTGATCTTCGAATCCATGCGAAACAAATGGTTTAGCTCAAATACTTGGGATATACATGGTTTAGATTCAACTGCATGCGAAACAAACGAGTTAGCTTCAAATCCATGCGAAACACATCATTTAGATTAATATCAATGCGAAGTAGAAAGCTTATCTTCGAATCCATGCGAGACAAATGGTTTAGCTTCAAATATTTGTGATATACATGATTTAGCTCCAAATGCAGGCGAAATAACGAGTTAGCTCTAAACACATGCGAAACACATGATTTGGCTTCAAATCAATGCGATGTAGCAGGCTTAGCATCAAATCCATGTGAAACACATGATTTAGCTTCAAATCAATGCCAAGACCAAGGCTTATCTTCGAATCAATGCGAAACAAATGGTTTAGCCTCAAATACTTGTGATATACATCATTTAGCTTCAAATGCATGCGAAACAATCGAGTTAGCTTCAAATCCAGCGAAAAACATGAATTAAGTTCAAATCAACGTGAAGTAGAAGGCTTAGTTTTAAATCCACCCGAAACGAAAGATTTAGCTTCAAATACTTGCCAATATAAGTGATATAGCTTCAAATGCAGGCGAAACATACGAGTTACCTTCAGATGCATGCGAAACACATGATTTAGCTTCAAATCAATGCGAAGTAGAAGGCTGATATTCGAATCCACACGAAACAGATGGTTTAGCTTCAAATAGTTGTAATATACATGATTTAGCAGCAACAGCATGCGAAAGAAACGAGTTAGCTTCAAATCCATGCGAAACTCATGATTTGGCTTCAAATGAATGCGAAGTAGAAGGCTTATATTCGAATCCATGCGAGACAAATGGTTTAGCTTCAAATACTTGGGATATACATGGTTTAGATTCAACTGCATGAGAAACAAACGAGTTAGCTTCAAATCCTAGCGAAACACATGATTTAGCTTCAAATCAATGCGAAGTGGAAGGCTTAGCTTCAAATGCATGCGAATCAAATGGTATAGTTTCAAATACTTTTGATATACATAATTAGATTCAACTGCATGCGAAACAAACGAGGTAGCTTCAAATGAATACGAAACACATGATTTAGCTTAAAATCAATGCGAAGTAGAAGGCTTATCATCGAATCAATGCGAAACAAATGGTTTAGCTTCAAATATTTCTGATATACATGATTTAGCTTAAAATGCCGGCGAAACAAGCGAGTTAGCTTCATAGATAAGCGAAACACATGATTTATCGACAAATTCATGCGAAACACATGGTTTAGCTTAATATTCATGCGAAACAAATGGTTTAGCTTCAAATACTTCTGATATACATGATTTAGCTTCAACTGCATGCGAAACAAACCAGTTAGCTTCAAATCCAAGCGAAACACATGATTTAGCTTCAGATCAATGCGAAGTAGAACGCCTAGCTTCAAATCCATGCGAATCCAATGGTTTAGCTTCAAATACTTGTGATATACATGACTTAGCTTCAACTGCATGCGAAACAAACGACTTAGCTTCAAATCCATGCGAAACACATGATTTAGCTTCAAGTAAAAGCGAAGTAGAAGGCTGATCTTCGAATCCATGCGAAACAACTGGTTTAGCTTCAAATACTTGTGATATGCTTGATTTATATTCAAGTGCATGCAAAACAAACGAGTTAGCTTCAAGTCCAAGCGAAACACATGATTATAATTCCAAATCAATGCGAAGTAGAAGGCCTAGCCTTAAATCCATGGGAACCAAATGGTTTAGCTTCAAATACTTGTGATATACATGATTTAGATTCAACTGCATGCGAAACGAACGAGTTAGCTTCAAATCCAAGCGAAACGCATGATTTAGCTTCAAATCAATGCGAAGTAGAAGGCTGATCTTCGAATCCACACGAAACAGATGGTTTAGATTCAAATACTTGTAATGTACATGATTTAGGCTCAACAGCATGCGAAACAATCGAATTAGCTTTAAATCCATGCGAAACACATGATTTAGCTTCAAATGAATGCGAAGTAGAAGGCTTATATTCGAATCCATGCTAAACAAATGGTTTAGCTCAAATACTTGGGATATACATGGTTTAGATTCAACTGCATGCGAAACAAACGAGTTAGCTTCAAATCCATGCGAAACACATGATTTGGCTTCAAATGAATGCGAAGTAGAAGGCTTATATTCGAATCCATGCGAGACAAATGGTTTAGCTTCAAATACTTGGGATATACATGGTTTAGATTCAACTGCATGAGAAACAAACGAGTTAGCTTCAAATCCTAGCGAAACACATGATTTAGCTTCAAATCAATGCGAAGTAGAAGGCTTAGCTTCAAATCCATGCGAATCAAATGGTATAGTTTCAAATACTTTTGATATACATAATTAGATTCAACTGCATGCGAAACAAACGAGGTAGCTTCAAATGAATACGAAACACATGATTTAGCTTAAAATCAATGCGAAGTAGAAGGCTTATCATCGAATCAATGCGAAACAAATGGTTTAGCTTCAAATATTTCTGATATACATGATTTAGCTTAAAATGCCGGCGAAACAAGCGAGTTAGCTTCATAGATAAGCGAAACACATGATTTATCGACAAATTTATGCGAAACACATGGTTTAGCTTAATATTCATGCGAAACAAATGGTTTAGCTTCAAATACTTCTGATATACATGATTTAGCTTCAACTGCATGCGAAACAAACCAGTTAGCTTCAAATCCAAGCGAAACACATGATTTAGCTTCAGATCAATGCGAAGTAGAACGCCTAGCTTCAAATCCATGCGAATCCAATGGTTTAGCTTCAAATACTTGTGATATACATGACTTAGCTTCAACTGCATGCGAAACAAACGACTTAGCTTCAAATCCATGCGAAACACATGATTTAGCTTCAAGTAAAAGCGAAGTAGAAGGCTGATCTTCGAATCCATGCGAAACAACTGGTTTAGCTTCAAATACTTGTGATATGCTTGATTTATATTCAAGTGCATGCAAAGCAAACGAGTTAGCTTCAAGTCCAAGCGAAACACATGATTATAATTCCAAATCAAAGCGAAGTAGAAGGCCTAGCCTTAAATCCATGGGAACCAAATGGTTTAGCTTCAAATACTTGTGATATACATGATTTAGCTTCAACTGCATGCGAAACACACGCGTTAGCTTCAAATCCATGCGAAACACATGATTTAGCTTCAAATCAATGCGAAGTAGAAGGCTGATCTTCGAATCCACACGAAACAGATGGTTTAGCTTCAAATAGTTGTAATATACATGATTTAGCAGCAACAGCATGCGAAACAAACGAGTTAGCTTCAAATCCATGCGAAACGCATGATTTAGCTTCAAATCAATGCGAAGTAGAAGGCTTATCTTCGACTCCATGCGAAACCAATGGAATAGCTTCAAATACTTGGGATTACATGATTCAGATTCAACTGCATGCGAAACAAACGAGCTGGCTTCAAATTTCAGCGAATCAAATGAGTTAGCTTCAAATCAATGCGAAGTAGTGGGCTGATCTTCGAATCCACACGAAACAGATGGTTTAGATTCAAATACTTGTAATATACATGATTTAGGTTCAACAGCATGCGAAACAAACGAATTAGCTTCAAATCCATGCGAAACACATGATTTAGCTTCAAATGAATGCGAAGTAGAAGGATTATATTCGAATCCATGCTAAACAAATGGTTTAGCTCAAATACTTGGGATATACATGGTTTAGATTCAACTGCATGCGAAACAAACGAGTTAGCTTCAAATCCATGCGAAACACATCATTTAGATTAATATCAATGCGAAGTAGAAGGCTTATCTTCGAATCCATGCGAGACAAATGGTTTAGCTTCAAATATTTGTGATATACATGATTTAGATTCAAGTGCATGCGAAACAAACGAGTTAGTTTCAAATCCATGCGTATCACATGATTTACCTTCAAATCAATGCGAAGTAGAAGGATTAGCTTCAAATCCAAGCGACTCACATGATTTAGCTTCAAACAATTGTGATATACATGATTCAGCTTCAACTGCATGTGAAACAAACGTGTTAGCTACAAATTCAAGCGATAGACATGATTCAGATTCCAATCAATGCGATGTAGAAGGCTCAGCTTCAAATCCATGCGAAAAAAATGATTTAGCTTCAAATATTTGTGATAAACATAAATTAGCTTCAAATGCAAGCGAAACAATCGAGTTAGGTACAAATCCAAGCGAAACACATGGTTTAGCTTCAAATCAATGCGAAGTAGAAGGCTTATCTTCGAATCCATGCAAAACAAATGGTTTAGCTTCAAACACTTGTGATATACATGATTTAGCTTCAACTGCATGTGAAACAAACGAGCTAGCTTAAAATCCAAGCGAAACACATGATTTGTCTTCAAATCAATGCGAAGTAGAAGGCTTAGTTTCAGATCCATGCGAATCAAACTGTTTAGCTTCAAATACTTGTGATATACTTGATTTAGATTCAAGTGCGTGCGATACAAACGAGTTAGTTTCAAATCCAAGCGAAACACATTATTTATCTTCAAATCAATGCGAAGTAGAAGGGTTGTCTTCGAATCCATGCGAAACAAATGGTTTTGCTTCAAGTACTTCTGATATACTTGATTTAGCTTCAAGAGCATGCGAAACAAACGAGTTAGCTTCAAATCCATGCGAAACACAGGATTCAGCTTCAAATCAATGCGAAGTAGAAGGCTGATCTTCAAATCCATGCGAAACAAATGGTTTAGCTACAAATACTTGTGATATACATGATTTAGCTTCAACTGCATGCGAAACAAACGAGCTATCTTCAACTCAATGCGAAGTAGAAGGCTTAGCTTCAAATCCATGCGAATCAAACGGTTTAGCTTCAAATACTTGTGATATACTTGATTTATATTCAAGTGCATGCGAAACAAACGAGATAGCTTCAAATCCATTCGAAACATATGATTTAACATCAAATCAATGCGAAGCAGAAGGCTGATCTTCGAATCCATGCGAAACAAATGGTTTAGCTCAAATACTTGGGATATACATGGTTTAGATTCAACTGCATGCGAAACAAACGAGTTAGCTTCAAATCCATGCGAAACACATCATTTAGATTAATATTAATGCGAAGTAGAAAGCTTATCTTCGAATCCATGCGAGACAAATGGTTTAGCTTCAAATATTTGTGATATACATGATTTAGCTCCAAATGCAGGCGAAATAACGAGTTAGCTCTAAACACATGCGAAACACATGATTTGGCTTCAAATCAATGCGATGTAGCAGGCTTAGCATCAAATCCATGTGAAACACATGATTTAGCTTCAAATCAATGCCAAGACCAAGGCTTATCTTCGAATCAATGCGAAACAAATGGTTTAGCCTCAAATACTTGTGATATACATCATTTAGCTTCAAATGCATGCGAAACAATCGAGTTAGCTTCAAAT
Source organism: Megalopta genalis (assembly GCF_051020955.1). Lineage (NCBI taxonomy): Eukaryota > Metazoa > Arthropoda > Insecta > Hymenoptera > Halictidae > Megalopta > Megalopta genalis. The sequence goes on from NW_027477084.1 coordinate 67,353, forward strand.
CCAGCGAAAAACATGAATTAAGTTCAAATCAACGTGAAGTAGAAGGCTTAGTTTTAAATCCACCCGAAACGAAAGATTTAGCTTCAAATACTTGCCAATATAAGTGATATAGCTTCAAATGCAGGCGAAACATACGAGTTACCTTCAGATGCATGCGAAACACATGATTTAGCTTCAAATCAATGCGAAGTAGAAGGCTGATATTCGAATCCACACGAAACAGATGGTTTAGCTTCAAATAGTTGTAATATACATGATTTAGCAGCAACAGCATGCGAAAGAAACGAGTTAGCTTCAAATCCATGCGAAACACATGATTTGGCTTCAAATGAATGCGAAGTAGAAGGCTTATATTCGAATCCATGCGAGACAAATGGTTTAGCTTCAAATACTTGGGATATACATGGTTTAGATTCAACTGCATGAGAAACAAACGAGTTAGCTTCAAATCCTAGCGAAACACATGATTTAGCTTCAAATCAATGCGAAGTAGAAGGCTTAGCTTCAAATCCATGCGAATCAAATGGTATAGTTTCAAATACTTTTGATATACATAATTAGATTCAACTGCATGCGAAACAAACGAGGTAGCTTCAAATGAATACGAAACACATGATTTAGCTTAAAATCAATGCTAAGTAGAAGGCTTATCATCGAATCAATGCGAAACAAATGGTTTAGCTTCAAATATTTCTGATATACATGATTTAGCTTAAAATGCCGGCGAAACAAGCGAGTTAGCTTCATAGATAAGCGAAACACATGATTTATCGACAAATTCATGCGAAACACATGGTTTAGCTTAATATTCATGCGAAACAAATGGTTTAGCTTCAAATACTTCTGATATACATGATTTAGCTTCAACTGCATGCGAAACAAACCAGTTAGCTTCAAATCCAAGCGAAACACATGATTTAGCTTCAGATCAATGCGAAGTAGATCGCCTAGCTTCAAATCCATGCGAATCCAATGGTTTAGCTTCAAATACTTGTGATATACATGACTTAGCTTCAACTGCATGCGAAACAAACGACTTAGCTTCAAATCCATGCGAAACACATGATTTAGCTTCAAGTAAAAGCGAAGTAGAAGGCTGATCTTCGAATCCATGCGAAACAACTGGTTTAGCTTCAAATACTTGTGATATGCTTGATTTATATTCAAGTGCATGCAAAACAAACGAGTTAGCTTCAAATCCAAGCGAAACACATGATTATAATTCCAAATCAATGCGAAGTAGAAGGCCTAGCCTTAAATCCATGGGAACCAAATGGTTTAGCTTCAAATACTTGTGATATACATGATTTAGCTTCAACTGCATGCGAAACACACGCGTTAGCTTCAAATCCATGCGAAACACATGATTTAGCTTCAAATCAATGCGAAGTAGAAGGCTTATCATCGAATCAATGCGAAACAAATGGTTTAGCTTCAAATATTTCTGATATACATGATTTAGCTTAAAATGCCGGCGAAACAAGCAGGTTAGCTTCATAGATAAGCGAAACACATGATTTATCGACAAATTCATGCGAAACACATGGTTTAGCTTAATATTCATGCGAAACAAATGGTTTAGCTTCAAATACTTCTGATATACATGATTTAGCTTCAACTGCATGCGAAACAAACCAGTTAGCTTCAAATCCAAGCGAAACACATGATTTAGCTTCAGATCAATGCGAAGTAGAACGCCTAGCTTCAAATCCATGCGAATCCAATGGTTTAGCTTCAAATACTTGTGATATACATGACTTAGCTTCAACTGCATGCGAAACAAACGACTTAGCTTCAAATCCATGCGAAACACATGATTTAGCTTCAAGTAAAAGCGAAGTAGAAGGCTGATCTTCGAATCCATGCGAAACAACTGGTTTAGCTTCAAATACTTGTGATATGCTTGATTTATATTCAAGTGCATGCAAAACAAACGAGTTAGCTTCAAATCCAAGCGAAACACATGATTATAATTCCAAATCAATGCGAAGTAGAAGGCCTAGCCTTAAATCCATGGGAACCAAATGGTTTAGCTTCAAATACTTGTGATATACATGATTTAGCTTCAACTGCATGCGGAACACACGCGTTAGCTTCAAATCCATGCGAAACACATGATTTAGCTTCAAATCAATGCGAAGTAGATGGCTGATCTTCGAATCCACACGAAACAGATGGTTTAGCTTCAAATAGTTGTAATATACATGATTTAGCAGCAACTGCATGCGAAACGAACGAGTTAGCTTCAAATCCAAGCGAAACACATGACTTGATTTAGATTCAAGTGCGTGCGATGCAAACGAGTTAGTTTCAAATCCAAGCGAAACACATTATTTATCTTCAAATCAATGCGAAGTAGAAGGGTTGTCTTCGAATCCATGCGAAACAAATGGTTTTGCTTCAAGTACTTCTGATATACTTGATTTAGCTTCAAGAGCATGCGAAACAAACGAGTTAGCTTCAAATCCATGCGAAACACAGGATTCAGCTTCAAATCAATGCGAAGTAGAAGGCTGATCTTCAAATCCATGCGAAACAAATGGTTTAGCTACAAATACTTGTGATATACATGATTTAGCTTCAACTGCATGCGAAACAAACGAGCTATCTGCAATTCAATGCGAAGTAGAAGGCTTTGCTTCAAATCCATGCGAATCAAACGGTTTAGCTTCGAATACTTGTGATATACTTGATTTATATTCAAGTGCATGCGAAACAAACGAGATAGCTTCAAATCCATTCGAAACATATGATTTAACATCAAATCAATGCGAAGCAGAAGGCTGATCTTCGCATCCATGTGAAACAAATGGTTTAGCTCAAATACTTGGGATATACATGGTTTAGATTCAACTGCATGCGAAACAAACGAGTTAGCTTCAAATCCATGCGAATCACATCATTTAGATTAATATCAATGCGAAGTAGAAAGCTTATCTTCGAATCCATGCGAGACAAATGGTTTAGCTTCAAATATTTGTGATATACATGATTTAGCTCCAAATGCAGGCGAAATAACGAGTTAGCTCTAAACCCATGCGAAACACATGATTTGGCTTCAAATCAATGCGATGTAGCAGGATTAGCATCAAATCCATGTGAAACACATGATTTAGCTTCAAATCAATGCCAAGACCAAGGCTTATCTTCGAATCAATGCGAAACAAATGGTTTAGCCTCAAATACTTGTGATATACATCATTTAGCTTCAAATGCATGCGAAACAATCGAGTTAGCTTCAAATCCAGCGAAAAACATGAATTAAGTTCAAATCAACGTGAAGTAGAAGGCTTAGTTTTAAATCCACCCGAAACGAAAGATTTAGCTTCAAATACTTGCCAATATAAGTGATATAGCTTCAAATGCAGGCGAAACATACGAGTTACCTTCAGATGCATGCGAAACACATGATTTAGCTTCAAATCAATGCGAAGTAGAAGGCTGATATTCGAATCCACACGAAACAGATGGTTTAGCTTCAAATAGTTGTAATATACATGATTTAGCAGCAACAGCATGCGAAAGAAACGAGTTAGCTTCAAATCCATGCGAAACACATGATTTGGCTTCAAATGAATGCGAAGTAGAAGGCTTATATTCGAATCCATGCGAGACAAATGGTTTAGCTTCAAATACTTGGGATATACATGGTTTAGATTCAACTGCATGAGAAACAAACGAGTTAGCTTCAAATCCTAGCGAAACACATGATTTAGCTTCAAATCAATGCGAAGTAGAAGGCTTAGCTCCAAATCCATGCGAATCAAATGGTATAGTTTCAAATACTTTTGATATACATAATTAGATTCAACTGCATGCGAAACAAACGAGGTAGCTTCAAATGAATACGAAACACATGATTTAGCTTCAAATCAATGCGAAGTAGAAGGCTTATCATCGAATCAATGCGAATCAAATGGTTCAGCTTCAAATACTTCTGATATACATGATTTAGCTTCAACTGCATGCGAAACAAACCAGTTAGCTTCAAATCCAAGCGAAACACATGATTTAGCTTCAGATCAATGCGAAGTAGAACGCCTAGCTTCAAATCCATGCGAATCCAATGGTTTAGCTTCAAATACTTGTGATATACATGACTTAGCTTCAACTGCATGCGAAACAAACGACTTAGCTTCAAATCCATGCGAAACACATGATTTAGCTTCAAGTAAAAGCGAAGTAGAAGGCTGATCTTCGAATCCATGCGAAACAACTGGTTTAGCTTCAAATACTTGTGATATGCTTGATTTATATTCAAGTGCATGCAAAACAAACGAGTTAGCTTCAAGTCCAAGCGAAACACATGATTATAATTCCAAATCAATGCGAAGTAGAAGGCCTAGCCTTAAATCCATGGGAACCAAATGGTTTAGCTTCAAATACTTGTGATATACATGATTTAGCTTCAACTGCATGCGAAACACACGCGTTAGCTTCAAATCCATGCGAAACACATGATTTAGCTTCAAATCAATGCGAAGTAGAAGGCTGATCTTCGAATCCACACGAAACAGATGGTTTAGCTTCAAATAGTTGTAATATACATGATTTAGCAGCAACAGCATGCGAAACAAACGAGTTAGCTTCAAATCCATGCGAAACGCATGATTTAGCTTCAAATCAATGCGAAGTAGAAGGCTTATCTTCGACTCCATGCGAAACCAATGGAATAGCTTCAAATACTTGGGATTACATGATTCAGATTCAACTGCATGCGAAACAAACGAGCTGGCTTTAAATTTCAGCGAATCAAATGAGTTAGCTTCAAATCAATGCGAAGTAGAAGGCTGATCTTCGAATCCACACGAAACAGATGGTTTAGATTCAAATACTTGTAATGTACATGATTTAGGCTCAACAGCATGCGAAACAATCGAATTAGCTTTAAATCCATGCGAAACACATGATTTAGCTTCAAATGAATGCGAAGTAGAAGGCTTATATTCGAATCCATGCTAAACAAAAGGTTTAGCTCAAATACTTGGGATATACATGGTTTAGATTCAACTGCATGCGAAACAAACGAGTTAGCTTCAAATCCATGCGAAACACATCATTTAGATTAATATCAATGCGAAGTAGAAGGCTTATCTTCGAATCCATGCGAAACAACTGGTTTTGGCTCAAATACTTGTGATATACATGATTTAGCTTCTAGTGCATGCAAAACAAACGAGTTAGCTTCAAATCCAAGCGAAACACATGTTTTAGCTACATATCCATGCGATGTAGAAGTTTGAGCTTCAAATTCATGCGAAACACATGGTTTAACATAATATTCATGCGATACGAATGGTGCAGTTCAAATACTTGTGATATACATAATTAGATTCAACTGCATGCGAAACAAACAAGGTAGCTTCAAATGAATACGAAACACATGATTTAGCTTAAAATCAATGCGACGTAGAAGTCTTTTCTTCGAATCCATGCGAATCAAATGGTTTAGCTTCAAATATTTCTAATATACATGATTTAGCTTAAAATGTCGGCGAAACAAACGAGTTAGCTTCATAAATAAGCGAAACACATGATTTATCGACAAATTCATGCGAAACACATGGTTTAGCTTAATATTCATGCGAACCAAATGTTTCAATTTCAAATACTTGTGATATATATGATTTAGCTTCAACTGCATGCGAAACAAACGAGTGCGCTTGAAATCCATGCGAAACACATGATTTAGCTTCAAATCAATGCGAAGTAGAAGGCTTAGCTTCAAATCCATGCGAATCAAACGGTTTAGCTTCAAATACTTGTGATATAGTTGATTTAGATTCAAGTGCGTGCGAAACAAACGAGTTAGCTTCAAATCCAAGCGAAACACATGATTTATGTTCAAATCAATGCGAGGTAGAAGGCTTAGCTTCAAATCCATGCGAATCAAACGGTTTAGCTTTAAATACATGTGATATGCATAGTTTAGATTCAAGTGCATGGGAAACAAACGAATTAGCTTCAAATCCAAGCGAAACACATGATTTATCTTCAAATCAATGCGAGGTAGAAGGCTTAGCTTCAGATCCATGCGAATCAAACTGTTTAGCTTCAAACACTTGTGATATACTTGATTTAGATTCAAGTGCGTGCGATACAAACGAGTTAGTTTCAAATCCAAGCGAAACATATGATTTAACATCAAATCAATGCGAAGCAGAAGGCTGATCTTCGAATCCATGCGAAACAAATGGTTTAGCTTCAAATACTTGTGATATACATGATTTAGCTTCAACTGCAGGCGAAACAAACGAGTTAGCTTCATAGCCAAGCGAAACACATGATTTATCGACAAATTCATGCGAAACACATGGTTTAGCTTAATATTCATGCCAAACAAATGGTTTAGCTTTAAATACTTATGATATACATGATTTAGCTTCAACTGCACGCGAAACAAACCAGTTAGCTTCAAATCCATGCGAAACACATGATTTAGCTTCAAATCAATGCGAAGTAGAAGGCTTATCTTCGAATCCATGCAAAACAAATGGTTTAGCTTCAAACACTTGTGATATACATGATTTAGCTTCAACTGCATGTGAAACAAATGAGTTAGCTTAAAATCCAAGCGAAACACATGATTTGTCTTCAAATCAATGCGAAGTAGAAGGCTTAGCTTCAGATCCATGCGAATCAAACTGTTTAGCTTCAAATACTTGTGATATACTTGATTTAGATTCAAGTGCGTGCGATACAAACGAGTTAGTTTCAAATCCAAGCAAAACACATTATTTATCTTCAAATCAATGCGAAGTAGAAGGGTTGACTTCGAATCCATGCGAAACAAATGGTTTTGCTTCAAGTACTTGTGATATACTTGATTTAGCTTCAAGAGCATGCGAAACAAACGAGTTAGCTTCAAATCCATGCGAAACACAGGATTCAGCTTCAAATCAATGCGAAGTAGAAGGCTGATCTTCAAATCCATGCGAAACAAATGGTTTAGCTACAAATACTTGTGATATACATGATTTAGCTTCAACTGCACGCGAAACAAACCAGTTAGCTTCAAATCCATGCGAAACACATGATTTAGCTTCAAATCAATGCGAAGTAGAAGGCTTATCATCGAATCAATGCGAAACAAATGGTTTAGCTTCAAATATTTCTGATATACATGATTTAGCTTAAAATGCCGGCGAAACAAGCAGGTTAGCTTCATAGATAAGCGAAACACATGATTTATCGACAAATTCATGCGAAACACATGGTTTAGCTTAATATTCATGCGAAACAAATGGTTTAGCTTCAAATACTTCTGATATACATGATTTAGCTTCAACTGCATGCGAAACAAACCAGTTAGCTTCAAATCCAAGCGAAACACATGATTTAGCTTCAGATCAATGCGAAGTAGAACGCCTAGCTTCAAATCCATGCGAATCCAATGGTTTAGCTTCAAATACTTGTGATATACATGACTTAGCTTCAACTGCATGCGAAACAAACGACTTAGCTTCAAATCCATGCGAAACACATGATTTAGCTTCAAGTAAAAGCGAAGTAGAAGGCTGATCTTCGAATCCATGCGAAACAACTGGTTTAGCTTCAAATACTTGTGATATGCTTGATTTATATTCAAGTGCATGCAAAACAAACGAGTTAGCTTCAAATCCAAGCGAAACACATGATTATAATTCCAAATCAATGCGAAGTAGAAGGCCTAGCCTTAAATCCATGGGAACCAAATGGTTTAGCTTCAAATACTTGTGATATACATGATTTAGCTTCAACTGCATGCGAAACACACGCGTTAGCTTCAAATCCATGCGAAACACATGATTTAGCTTCAAATCAATGCGAAGTAGATGGCTGATCTTCGAATCCACACGAAACAGATGGTTTAGCTTCAAATAGTTGTAATATACATGATTTAGCAGCAACTGCATGCGAAACGAACGAGTTAGCTTCAAATCCAAGCGAAACACATGACTTAGTTTCTAATCAATGCGAAGTAGAAGGCTTAGCTTCAAATCCATGCGAATCAAATTGTTTAGGTTCAAATACTTGTGATATACACGATTTAGCTTCAAATGCAGGCGAAACAAACGAGTTAGCTTCAAATCCATGCGAAACACATGATTTAGCTTCAAATAAATGCGAAGAGGAAGGCTCTGCTTCAAATCCATGCGAATCAAATGGTTTAGTTTCAAATAGTTGTGATATACATGATTCAGATTCAACTGCGTGCGAAACGAGCGAATTAGCTTCAAATCCAAGCGAAACACGTGATTTAGCTTCAATTCAATACGAAGTAGAAGGCTGAGCTTCAAATTCATGCGAAACGAATGGTTTAGGTTCAAATACTTGTGATATACATGATTTAGCTTCAACAGCATGCGAAACATACGAGAATACTTCAATTCCAAAGGAATCACGTGATTTAGCTTCAAATCAATGCGAAGTAGAAGGCTAATCTTCGAAACCATGCAAAACAAATCATTTAGATTCAAATACTTGTGATATACATGATTTAGCTTCAAATGCATGCGAAACAAACGAGTTAGTTTCAAATCCATGCGTATCACATGATTTACCTTCAAATCAATGCGAAGTAGAAGGATTAGCTTCAAATCCAAGCGACTCACATGATTTAGCTTCAAACAATTGTGATATACATGATTCAGCTTCAACTGCATGTGAAACAAACGTGTTAGCTACAAATTCAAGCGATAGACATGATTCAGCTTCCAATCAATGCGATGTAGAAGGCTCAGCTTCAAATCCATGCGAAAAAAATGATTTAGCTTCAAATATTTGTGATAAACATAAATTAGCTTCAAATGCAAGCGAAACAATCGAGTTAGGTACAAATCCAAGCGAAACACATGGTTTAGCTTCAAATCAATGCGAAGTAGAAGGCTTATCTTCGAATCCATGCAAAACAAATGGTTTAGCTACAAATACTTGTGATATACATGATTTAGCTTCAACTGCATGCGAAACAAACGAGCTATCTTCAATTCAATGCGAAGTAGAAGGCTTTGCTTCAAATCCATGCGAATCAAACGGTTTAGCTCAAATACTTGGGATATACATGGTTTAGATTCAACTGCATGCGAAACAAAGGAGTTAGCTTCAAATCCATGCGAAACACATCATTTAGATTAATATCAATGCGAAGTAGAAAGCTTATCTTCGAATCCATGCGAGACAAATGGTTTAGCTTCAAATATTTGTGATATACATGATTTAGCTCCAAATGCAGGCGAAATAACGAGTTAGCTCTAAACCCATGCGAAACACATGATTTGGCTTCAAATCAATGCGATGTAGCAGGCTTAGCATCAAATCCATGTGAAACACATGATTTAGCTTCAAATCAATGCCAAGACCAAGGCTTATCTTCGAATCAATGCGAAACAAATGGTTTAGCCTCAAATACTTGTGATATACATCATTTAGCTTCAAATGCATGCGAAACATTCGAGTTAGCTTCAAATCCAGCGAAAAACATGAATTAAGTTCAAATCAACGGGAAGTAGAAGGCTTAGTTTTAAATCCACCCGAAACGAAAGATTTAGCTTCAAATACTTGCCAATATAAGTGATATAGCTTCAAATGCAGGCGAAACATACGAGTTACCTTCAGATGCATGCGAAACACATGATTTAGCTTCAAATCAATGCGAAGTAGAAGGCTGATATTCGAATCCACACGAAACAGATGGTTTAGCTTCAAATAGTTGTAATATACATGATTTAGCAGCAACAGCATGCGAAAGAAACGAGTTAGCTTCAAATCCATGCGAAACACATGATTTGGCTTCAAATGAATGCGAAGTAGAAGGCTTATATTCGAATCCATGCGAGACAAATGGTTTAGCTTCAAATACTTGGGATATACATGGTTTAGATTCAACTGCATGAGAAACAAACGAGTTAGCTTCAAATCCTAGCGAAACACATGATTTAGCTTCAAATCAATGCGAAGTAGAAGGCTTAGCTTCAAATCCATGCGAATCAAATGGTATAGTTTCAAATACTTTTGATATACATAATTAGATTCAACTGCATGCGAAACAAACGAGGTAGCTTCAAATGAATACGAAACACATGATTTAGCTTAAAATCAATGCGAAGTAGAAGGCTTATCATCGAATCAATGCGAAACAAATGGTTTAGCTTCAAATATTTCTGATATACATGATTTAGCTTAAAATGCCGGCGAAACAAGCGAGTTAGCTTCATAGATAAGCGAAACACATGATTTATCGACAAATTCATGCGAAACACATGGTTTAGCTTAATATTCATGCGAAACAAATGGTTTAGCTTCAAATACTTCTGATATACATGATTTAGCTTCAACTGCATGCGAAACAAACCAGTTAGCTTCAAATCCAAGCGAAACACATGATTTAGCTTCAGATCAATGCGAAGTAGAACGCCTAGCTTCAAATCCATGCGAATCGAATGGTTTAGCTTCAAATACTTGTGATATACATGACTTAGCTTCAACTGCATGCGAAACAAACGACTTAGCTTCAAATCCATGCGAAACACATGATTTAGCTTCAAGTAAAAGCGAAGTAGAAGGCTGATCTTCGAATCCATGCGAAACAACTGGTTTAGCTTCAAATACTTGTGATATGCTTGATTTATATTCAAGTGCATGCAAAACAAACGAGTTAGCTTCAAGTCCAAGCGAAACACATGATTATAATTCCAAATCAATGCGAAGTAGAAGGCCTAGCCTTAAATCCATGGGAACCAAATGGTTTAGCTTCAAATACTTGTGATATACATGATTTAGCTTCAACTGCATGCGAAACACACGCGTTAGCTTCAAATCCATGCGAAACACATGATTTAGCTTCAAATCAATGCGAAGTAGAAGGCTGATCTTCGAATCCACACGAAACAGATGGTTTAGCTTCAAATAGTTGTAATATACATGATTTAGCAGCAACAGCATGCGAAACAAACGAGTTAGCTTCAAATCCATGCGAAACGCATGATTTAGCTTCAAATCAATGCGAAGTAGAAGGCTTATCTTCGACTCCATGCGAAACCAATGGAATAGCTTCAAATACTTGGGATTACATGATTCAGATTCAACTGCATGCGAAACAAACGAGCTGGCTTTAAATTTCAGCGAATCAAATGAGTTAGCTTCAAATCAATGCGAAGTAGAAGGCTGATCTTCGAATCCACACGAAACAGATGGTTTAGATTCAAATACTTGTAATGTACATGATTTAGGCTCAACAGCATGCGAAACAAACGAGTTAGCTTCAAATCCATGCGAAACACAGGATTCAGCTTCAAATCAATGCGAAGTAGAAGGCTGATCTTCAAATCCATGCCAAACAAATGGTTTAGCTTTAAATACTTGTGATATACATGATTTAGCTTCAACTGCACGCGAAACAAACCAGTTAGCTTCAAATCCATGAGAAACACATGATTTTGCTTCAAATCAATGCGAAGTAGAAGACTTAGCTTCAAATCCCAGCGAAACAAGTTATTTAGCTTCAAATCAATGCGAAGTTGAAGGCTTAGCTTCTAATCCTTGCGAATCACATGATTTAGCTTCAAATAAATGCGAAGAGGAAGGCTTAGCTTCAAATCCATGCGAATCAAATTGTTTAGGTTCAAATACTTGTGATATACATGATTTAGCTTCAACTGCATGCGAAACAAACGATTTAGGTTCAAATCCATGCGAAACACATGATTTAGCTTCAAATCAATGCGAAGTAGAAGACTTAGCTTTAAATCCATGCGAATCAAATGGTTTAGTTTCAAATCAATGCGAAGTTGAAGGCTTAGCTTCTAATCCTTGCGGATCACATGATTTAGCTTCAAATAAATGCGAAGAGGAAGGCTTATCTTCAAATCCATGCGAAACAATTGGTTTTTCGTCAAATACTTGTGATATACATGATTTAGATTCAACTGCATGCGAAACGAACGAGTTAGCTTCAAATCCAAGCGAAACACATGATTTAGCTTCAAATAAATGCGAAGAGGAAGGCTCAGCTTCAAATCCATGCGAATCAAATGGTTTAGTTTCAAATAGTTGTGATATACATGATTCAGATTCAACTGCATGCGAAACAAACAAGTTAGCTTCAAATCCATGCGAAACACATGATTTAGCTTCAAATCAATGCGAAGTAGAAGGCTTAGCTTCAAATCCATGCATAACAAATGGTATAGCTTCAAATACTTGTTTCATACATGATTTAGCTTCAACTGCATGCGAAACCAACGACTTTGCTTCAAATTCAAGCGAAACACTTGTTTCAGCTTCAAATCAATGCGAAGTAGAAGGCATAGCTTCAAGTCCATGCGAATCAAATGGTTTAGTTTCAAATGCTTGTGATATACATGATTTAGCTTCAACTACATGAGAAACAAACGAGTTATCTTCAAATACAAGCGAAACACATGATTCAGCTTAAAATCAATGCGAAGTAGACGGCGTGGTTTCAAATCCATGCGTAACAAATGGTTCAGCTTCAAATACTTGTGATATACATGATTTATATTCAACAGCAAGCGAAACAAACGAGTTAGCTTCAAATCCAAGCGAAACAGTTGATTTAGCTTCAAATTCATTCGAAGCACATGCTTAATATTCATGCGAAACATATGGTTCAGCTTCAAATACTTGTGATATTCATGACTTAGCTTCAACTGCATGCGAAACAAACGAGTTAGCTTCAAATCCAAGCGAAACACGTGATTTAACGTCAAATCAATACGAAGAAGAAGGCTTATCTACAAATACATGCGAAACAAATTGTTTAGCTTCCAATACTTGAGATATACATGATTTAGCTTCAACTGCATGCCAAACAACGAGTTAGCTGCAAATCCACACGAAATACATGATTTATCTTCAAATCAATGCGAAGTATAAGTCTTAACTTCAAATCCATGCGAAACTAATGGTTTAGCTTCAAATACTTGCGATATACATGATTTAGCTTAAACTGCATGCGAAACGAACGAGTTAGCATCAAATCCAAGCGAAACACATGATTTAACGTCAAATCAATACGAAGAAGAAGGCTTATCTACAAATACATGCGAAACAAATTGTTTAGCTTCCAATACTTGAGATATACATGATTTAGCTTCAACTGCATGCCAAACAACGAGTTAGCTTTAAATCCATGCGAAACACATGATTTAGCTTCAAATCAATGCGAGACACATGATTTAGATTAATATCAAAGCGAAGTAGATGGCTTATCTTCAAATCCTAGCGGAACACTTGATTTAGCTTCGAATCAATGCGAAGTAGAAGGCTTAGCTTCAGATCCATGCGAAACAAATGGTTGAGATTCAAATACTTGTTTTGTACATGATTTAGCTTCAACAGCATGCGAAACCAGCGAGTTAGCTTCAAATCCAAGCGAAACATATGATTCAGCTTCAAATCAATGCGAAGTAGAAGGCTTCGCTTCAAATCCAAGCGAAATAAATGATTTACCTTCAAATACTTGTGATATAAATGAAATAGATTGAAATGCATGCGAAACAAACGAGTTTGCTTCAAATCCAAGCGAAAAACATGATTTAGTATCAAGTCAACCCGAAGTAGAAGGCTTAGCTTCTAATCCATGCGAAACAAATGGTTCAGCTTCAAATACTTGTGATATACATGATTTATATTCAACAGCAAGCGAAACAAACGAGTTAGCTTCAAATCCAACCGAAACACTTGATTTAGCTTCAAATTCATTCGAAGCACATGCTTAATATTCATGCGAAACATATGGTTCAGCTTCAAATACTTGTGATATTCATGATTTAGCTTCAACTGCATGCGAAACAAACGAGTTAGCTTCAAATCCATGCGAAACACACGATTTAGCTTCAAATCTATGCGAAATAGAAGGCTGATCATCGAATCCATGCGAAACAAATGTATTAGCTTCAAATATGTGTGATATACATGATTTTGCTTCAAATGCAGGAGAAACAAACGAGTTAGCTTCAAATCCACACGAAATACATGATTTAGCTTCAAATCAATGCGAAGTATAAGGCTTATCTTCAAATCCATGCGAAACTAATGGTTTAGCTTCAAATACTTGCGATATACATGATTTAGCTTCAACTGCATGCGAAACGAACGAGTTAGCTTCAAATCCAAGCGAAACACGTGATTTAACGTCAAATCAATACGAAGAAGAAGGCTTATCTACAAATACATGCGAAACAAATTGTTTAGCTTCCAATACTTGAGATATACATGATTTAGCTTCAACTGCATGCCAAACAACGAGTTAGCTGCAAATCCAAGGGAAACACATGATGTAGCTTCAAATCCATGCGAAACAAATGGTTCAACTTCAGATACTTGCGATATAAGTGATATAGTTTCAAATGCAGACGAAACAAATGAGTTAGCTTCAAATCCATGCGAAACACATGGTTTAGCTTGAAATCAATGCGAAGTAGAAGGCTTAGCTTCAAATCCATGCGGACTGAATGAATAAGTTTCAAATACTTGTGATATACAAGACTGAGCTTCAACTGCATGCGAAACAAACGAGTTAGCTTCAAATCCAATCGAAACACATAATTTAGCTTCAAATCCATGCGAAACACATAATGTAGCATCAAATCAATGAGAAGTAGAAGGCTTAGCTTCAAATCCATGCGAAACGAATGGTTTAGCTTCAAATACTTGTGACATTCATAATTAAGCTTCAACTGAATGCGAAGCAAGCGAGTTAGCTTCAAATACAAGCGAAATACATGATTTAGCTCAAATCAATGCGATGTAGGAGGCTTATCTTCAAATCTATGCGAAACAAATGGTTTAGCTTCAAATACTTGTGATATACATAATTTAGCTTCAACTGCATGCGTTGCAATCGAGTTAGCATCAAATACAAGCGAAACACATGATTTAGCTTCAAATCAATGCGAAGTAGATGGCTTATCTTCAAATCCAGGCGAAGAAAATGATTTTCCTTCAAATACTTGCGGTTTAAATGAAATAGCTTCAAATGCAGTCGAAACAAACGAGTTAGCTTTAAATCCATGCGAAACACATGATTTAGCTTCAAATCAATGCGAGTCACATGATTTAGATTCAAATCAAAGCGAAGTAGACGGCTTATTTGAAATCCTATCGGAACACTTGATTTAGCTTCGAATCAATGCGAAGTAGAAGGCTTGGCTTCAAATCCATGCGAAACAAATGGTTTAGATTCAAATATTTGTTTTATACATGATTTAGCTTCAACTGCATGCGAAACCAACGAGTTAGCTTCAAATCCAAGCGAAAGATATGATTTAGCTGCAAATCAGTGCGAAGTAGAAGGCTTCGCATCAAATCCAAGCGAAATAAATGAGTTACCTTCAAATACTTGCGATATAAATGAAATAGATTGAAATGCATGCGAAACAAACGAGTTTGCTTCAAATCCAAGCGAAAAACATGATTTAGTATCAAGTCAACGCGAAGTAGAAGGCTTAGCTTCTAATCCATGCGAAACAAATGGTTTAGCTTCAAATACTTGTGATATATATGATTTATATTCAACAGCAAGCGAAACAAACGAGTTAGCTTCAAATCCAAGCGAAACACAACATTTATATTCACATCAATGCGAAGTAGAAGGAATAGCTTCAAATCCATGCGAATCAACCGGTTTAGCTTCAAGCACTTGTGATATTCATGATTTCGCTTCAACTGCATGCGAAACAAACGAGCTAGCTTCAAATCCATGCGAAGTAGAAGGCTGATATTCGAATCCATGCGAAACAAATGGTTTTGCTTCAAATACTTGTGATATACATAATTTAGCTTCAACTGCATGCGAAGCAAGCGAGTTAGCTTCAAATACAAGCGGAATACATGATTTAGCTTCGAATCAATGCGAAGTAGAAGGCTTAGCTTCAGATCCATGCGAAACAAATGGTTGAGATTCAAATACTTGTTTTGTACATGATTTAGCTTCAACAGCATGCGAAGCCAGCGAGTTAGCTTCAAATCCAAGCGAAAGATATGATTTAGCTTCAAATCAATGCGAAGTAGAAGGCTTCGCTTCAAATCCAAGCGAAATAAATGAGTTACCTTCAAATACTTGTGATATAAATGAAATAGATTGAAATGCATGCGAAACAAACGAGTTTGCTTCAAATCCAAGCGAAAAACATGATTTAGTATCAAGTCAACCCGAAGTAGAAGGCTTAGCTTCTAATCCATGCGAAACAAATGGTTTAGCTTCAAATACTTGTGATATACATGATTTATATTCAACAGCAAGCGAAACAAACGAGTTAGCTTCAAATCCAAGCGAAACACATCATTTATATTCACATCAATGCGAAGTAGAAGGAATAGCTTCAAATCCATGCTAATCAAACGGTTTAGCTTCAAATACTTGTGTTATTCTTGATTTAGATTCAAGTGCTTACGAAACAAACGAGTTAGCTTCAAATCCATGCGAAACATATGATTTAACTCCAAATCAATGCGAAGTAGAAGGCTGATCTTCAAATCCATGCGAAACAAATGGTTTAGCTTCAAATACTTGTGATATACATGATTCAGGTTCAACTGCATGCGAAACAAACGAATTAGCTTCAAATACAAGCGAAACACATGATTCAGCTTCAAATCAATGCGAAGTAGAAGGCACAGTTTCAAATCCATGCGAAACAAATAGTTCAGCTTCAAATACTTGTGATACTCATGATTTAGCTTCAACTGCATGCGAAACCAAACGAATTAGCTTCAAATCCTTTCGATACACATGATTTAGCTTCAAATTCATTCGAAACACATAGTTTAGCTTAATAATCATGCCAATCAAATGGTTCAGCTTCAAATACTTATGATATACGTGCTTTAGCTTCAAATGCAGACGAAACAAACGTGTTACCTACAAATCCTTTCGAAACACATGATTTAGCTTCAAATCAATGCGAAGTAGAAGGCTTAGCTTCAAATCCATGCGAAACAAATGGTATAGCTTCAAATACTTGTTTCATACATGATTTAGCTTCAACTGCATGCGAAACCAACGACTTTGCTTCAAATTCAAGCGAAACACTTGTTTCAGCTTCAAATCAATGCGAAGTAGAAGGCATAGCTTCAAGTCCATGCGAATCAAATGGTTTAGTTTCAAATGCTTGTGATATACATGATTTATATTCAACAGCAAGCGAAACAAACGAGTTAGCTTCAAATCCAAGCGAAACACATCATTTATATTCACATCAATGCGAAGTAGAAGGAATAGCTTCAAATCCATGCTAATCAAACGGTTTAGCTTCAAATACTTGTGTTATTCTTGATTTAGATTCAAGTGCTTACGAAACAAACGAGTTAGCTTCAAATCCATGCGAAACATATGATTTAACTCCAAATCAATGCGAAGTAGAAGGCTGATCTTCAAATCCATGCGAAACAAATGGTTTAGCTTCAAATACTTGTGATATACATGATTCAGGTTCAACTGCATGCGAAACAAACGAATTAGCTTCAAATACAAGCGAAACACATGATTCAGCTTCAAATCAATGCGAAGTAGAAGGCACAGTTTCAAATCCATGCGAAACAAATAGTTCAGCTTCAAATACTTGTGATACTCATGATTTAGCTTCAACTGCATGCGAAACCAAACGAATTAGCTTCAAATCCTTTCGATACACATGATTTAGCTTCAAATTCATTCGAAACACATAGTTTAGCTTAATAATCATGCCAATCAAATGGTTCAGCTTCAAATACTTATGATATACGTGCTTTAGCTTCAAATGCAGACGAAACAAACGTGTTACCTACAAATCCTTTCGAAACACATGATTTAGCTTCAAATCAATGCGAAGTAGAAGGCTTAGCTTCAAATCCATGCGAAACAAATGGTATAGCTTCAAATACTTGTTTCATACATGATTTAGCTTCAACTGCATGCGAAACCAACGACTTTGCTTCAAATTCAAGCGAAACACTTGTTTCAGCTTCAAATCAATGCGAAGTAGAAGGCATAGCTTCAAGTCCATGCGAATCAAATGGTTTAGTTTCAAATGCTTGTGATATACATGATTTATATTCAACAGCAAGCGAAACAAACGAGTTAGCTTCAAATCCAAGCGAAACACATCATTTATATTCACATCAATGCGAAGTAGAAGGAATAGCTTCAAATCCATGCTAATCAAACGGTTTAGCTTCAAATACTTGTGTTATTCTTGATTTAGATTCAAGTGCTTACGAAACAAACGAGTTAGCTTCAAATCCATGCGAAACATATGATTTAACTCCAAATCAATGCGAAGTAGAAGGCTGATCTTCAAATCCATGCGAAACAAATGGTTTAGCTTCAAATACTTGTGATATACATGATTCAGGTTCAACTGCATGCGAAACAAACGAATTAGCTTCAAATACAAGCGAAACACATGATTCAGCTTCAAATCAATGCGAAGTAGAAGGCACAGTTTCAAATCCATGCGAAACAAATAGTTCAGCTTCAAATACTTGTGATACTCATGATTTAGCTTCAACTGCATGCGAAACCAAACGAATTAGCTTCAAATCCTTTCGATACACATGATTTAGCTTCAAATTCATTCGAAACACATAGTTTAGCTTAATAATCATGCCAATCAAATGGTTCAGCTTCAAATACTTATGATATACGTGCTTTAGCTTCAAATGCAGACGAAACAAACGTGTTACCTACAAATCCTTTCGAAACACATGATTTAGCTTCAAATCAATGCGAAGTAGAAGGCTTAGCTTCAAATCCATGCGAAACAAATGGTATAGCTTCAAATACTTGTTTCATACATGATTTAGCTTCAACTGCATGCGAAACCAACGACTTTGCTTCAAATTCAAGCGAAACACTTGTTTCAGCTTCAAATCAATGCGAAGTAGAAGGCATAGCTTCAAGTCCATGCGAATCAAATGGTTTAGTTTCAAATGCTTGTGATATACATGATTTAGCTTCAACTACATGAGAAACAAACGAGTTATCTTCAAATACAAGCGAAACACATGATTCAGCTTCAAATTCATTCGAAGCACATGCTTAATATTCATGCGAAACATATGGTTCAGCTTCAAATACTTGTGATATTCATGACTTAGCTTCAACTGCATGCGAAACAAACGAGTTAGCTTCAAATCCAAGCGAAACACGTGATTTAACGTCAAATCAATACGAAGAAGAAGGCTTATCTACAAATACATGCGAAACAAATTGTTTAGCTTCCAATACTTGAGATATACATGATTTAGCTTCAACTGCATGCCAAACAACGAGTTAGCTGCAAATCCACACGAAATACATGATTTATCTTCAAATCAATGCGAAGTATAAGTCTTAACTTCAAATCCATGCGAAACTAATGGTTTAGCTTCAAATACTTGCGATATACATGATTTAGCTTCAACTGCATGCGAAACGAACGATTTAGCATCAAATCCAAGCGAAACACGTGATTTAACGTCAAATCAATACGAAGAAGAAGGCTTATCTACAAATACATGCGAAACAAATTGTTTAGCTTCCAATACTTGAGATATACATGATTTAGCTTCAACTGCATGCCAAACAACGAGTTAGCTGCAAATCCAAGGGAAACACATGATGTAGCTTCAAATCCATGCGAAACAAATGGTTCAACTTCAGATACTTGCGATATAAGTGATATAGTTTCAAATGCAGACGAAACAAATGAGTTAGCTTCAAATCCATGCGAAACACATGGTTTAGCTTGAAATCAATGCGAAGTTGAAGGCTTCAAATCCATGCGGACTGAATGAATAAGTTTCAAATACTTGTGATATACAAGACTGAGCTTCAACTGCATGCGTTGCAATCGAGTTAGCATCAAATACAAGCGAAACACATGATTTAGCTTCAAATCAATGCGAAGTAGATGGCTTATCTTCAAATCCAGGCGAAGAAAATGATTTTCCTTCAAATACTTGCGGTTTAAATGAAATAGCTTCAAATGCAGGCGAAACAAACGAGTTAGCTTTAAATCCATGCGAAACACATGATTTAGCTTCAAATCAATGCGAGACACATGATTTAGATTCAAATCAAAGCGAAGTAGACGGCTTATTTGAAATCCTATCGGAACACTTGATTTAGCTTCGAATCAATGCGAAGTAGAAGGCTTGGCTTCAAATCCATGCGAAACAAATGGTTTAGATTCAAATATTTGTTTTATACATGATTTAGCTTCAACTGCATGCGAAACCAACGAGTTAGCTTCAAATCCAAGCGAAAGATATGATTTAGCTGCAAATCAGTGCGAAGTAGAAGGCATCGCATCAAATCCAAGCGAAATAAATGAGTTACCTTCAAATACTTGCGATATAAATGAAATAGATTGAAATGCATGCGAAACAAACGAGTTTGCTTCAAATCCAAGCGAAAAACATGATTTAGTATCAAGTCAACGCGAAGTAGAAGGCTTAGCTTCTAATCCATGCGAAACAAATGGTTTAGCTTCAAATACTTGTGATATATATGATTCATATTCAACAGCAAGCGAAACAAACGAGTTAGCTTCAATTCCAAGCGAAACGCAACATTTATATTCACATCAATGCGAAGTAGAAGGAATAGCTTCAAATCCATGCCAATCAAACGGTTTAGCTTCAAATACTTGTGTTATTCTTGATTTAGATTCAAGTGCTTACGAAACAAACGAGTTAGCTTCAAATCCATGCGAAACATATGATTTAACTCCAAATCAATGCGAAGTAGAAGGCTGATCTTCGAATCCATGCGAAACAAATGGTTTAGCTTCAAATACTTGTGATATACATGATTCAGGTTCAACTGCATGCGAAACAAACGAGTTAGCTTCAAATACAAGCGAAACACATGATTCAGCTTCAAATCAATGCGAAGTAGAAGGCACAGTTTCAAATCCATGCGAAACAAATGGTTCAGCTTCAAATACTTGTGATACTCATGATTTAGCTTCAACTGCATGCGAAACCAAACGAATTAGCTTCAAATCCTTTCGATACACATGATTTAGCTTCAAATTTATTCGAAACACACAGTTTAGCTTAATAATCATGCCAATCAAATGGTTCAGCTTCAAATACTTATGATATACATGCTTTAGCTTCAAATGCAGACGAAACAAACGAGTTACCTACAAATCCTTTCGAAACACATGATTTAGCTTC
This sequence comes from Megalopta genalis, assembly GCF_051020955.1. Taxonomy (NCBI): domain Eukaryota; kingdom Metazoa; phylum Arthropoda; class Insecta; order Hymenoptera; family Halictidae; genus Megalopta; species Megalopta genalis. Next base: position 88,500 of record NW_027477084.1, read on the forward strand.
AAATCAATGCGAAGTAGAAGGCTTAGCTTCAAATCCATGCGAAACAAATGGTATAGCTTCAAATACTTGTTTCATACATGATTCAGCTTCGACTGCATGCGAAACACATGATTTAGCTTCAAATCAATGCGAAGTAGAAGGCTTATCTTCGAATCCACACGAAACAGATTGTTTAGCTTCGAATACTTGTGATACACGTGATTCAGCTTCAACTGCAAGCGAAACAAACGAATTAGCTTCAAATACAAGCGAAACACATGATTCAGCTTCAAATCAAGGCGAAGTAGAAGGCTTAGTTTCAAATCCATGCGAAACAAATGGTTCTGCTTCAAATACTTGTGATACTCATGATTTAGCTTCATCTGCATACGAAACCAACGACTTTGCTTCAAATTCAAGCGAAACACTTGTTTCAGCTTCAAATCAATGCGAAGTAGAAGGCATAGCTTCAAGTCCATGCGAATCAAATTGTTTAGTTTCAAATGCTTGTGATATACATGATTTAGCTTCAACTACATGAGAAACAAACGAGTTATCTTCAAATACAAGCGAAACACATGATTCAGCTTCAAATCAATGCGAAGTAGACGGCGTGGTTTCAAATCCATGCGTAACAAATGGTTCAGCTTCAAATACTTGTGATATACATGATTTATATTCAACAGCAAGCGAAACAAACGAGTTAGCTTCAAATCCAAGCGAAACACTTGATTTAGCTTCAAATTCATTCGAAGCACATGCTTAATATTCATGCGAAACATATGGTTCAGCTTCAAATACTTGTGATATTCATGACTTAGCTTCAACTGCATGCGAAACAAACGAGTTAGCTTCAAATCCATGCGAAACACACGATTTAGCTTCAAATCTATGCGAAATAGAAGGCTGATCATCGAATCCATGCGAAACAAATGTATTAGCTTCAAATATGTGTGATATACATGATTTTGCTTCAAATGCAGGAGAAACAAACGAGTTAGCTTCAAATCCACACGAAATACATGATTTAGCTTCAAATCAATGCGAAGTATAAGGCTTATCTTCAAATCCATGCGAAACTAATGGTTTAGCTTCAAATACTTGCGATATACATGATTTAGCTTCAACTGCATGCGAAACGAACGAGTTAGCTTCAAATCCAAGCGAAACACGTGATTTAACGTCAAATCAATACGAAGAAGAAGGCTTATCTACAAATACATGCGAAACAAATTGTTTAGCTTCCAATACTTGTGATATACATGATTTAGCTTCAACTGCATGCCAAACAACAAGTTAGCTGCAAATCCAAGGGAAACACATGATGTAGCTTCAAATCCATGCGAAACACATGGTTTAGCTTGAAATCAATGCGAAGTAGAAGGCTTAGCTTCAAATCCATGCGGACTGAATGAATAAGTTTCAAATACTTGTGATATACAAGACTAAGCTTCAACTGCATGCGAAACAAACGAGTTAGCTTCAAATCCAATCGAAACACATAATTTAGCTTCAAATCCATGCGAAACACAGAATGTAGCATCAAATCAATGAGAAGTAGAAGGCTTAGCTTCAAATCCATGCGAAACGAATGGTTTAGCTTCAAATACTTGTGACATTCATAATTAAGCTTCAACTGAATGCGAAGCAAGCGAGTTAGCTTCAAATACAAGCGAAATACATGATTTAGCTCAAATCAATGCGATGTAGGAGGCTTATCTTCAAATCCACGAAAAACAAATGGTTTAGCTTCAAATACTTGTGATATACATAATTTAGCTTCAACTGCATGCGTTGCAATCGAGTTAGCATCAAATACAAGCGAAACACATGATTTAGCTTCAAATTAATGCGAAGTAGATGGCTTATCTTCAAATCCAGGCGAAGAAAATGATTTTCCTTCAAATACTTGCGGTTTAAATGAAATAGCTTCAAATGCAGGCGAAACAAACGAGTTAGCTTCAAATCCCATGGGGACACATGATTTAACATCGAATCAATGCGAAGTAGAAGGCTTAGCTTCAAATCCATGTGAAACACGTGAGTTAGCTACAAAACAAATGGTTTACCTTCAAATACTTGTGATATACATGATTAAGCTTCAAATGCAGGCGAAACAAACGAGTGAGCTTCAAATCCAAGCGTAACACATGATTTAACTTCAAATCAATGCGAAGTAGAAGGCTTAGCTTCAAATCCATGCGAACTGAATGATTAAGTTTCAAATACTTGTGATATACGTAATTTAGCTTCAACTGCATGCGAAACAAACGAGTTAGCGTCAAATCCAATCGAAACACATAATTTAGCTTCAAATCCATGCGAAACACATAATTTAGCATCAAATCAATGCGAAGTAGAAGGCTTATCTTCAAATCCTTGCGAATCGAATGATTCGGCTTCAAATGCTTGCGAATATAAGTAATATAGCTTCAACTGCATGCGAAACAGACGAGTTATCTTGAAATCCATGCGAAACACATGATTTAGCTTCAAATCAATGCGAATTAGAAGGCTTAGCTTCAAATCCATGCGAAACGAATTATTTGTCTTCAAATACTTGCGAATATAAGTGATATAGATTCAACTGCATGTCAAACAATCGAGTTATCTTCAAATCCATGCGAATCACATGATTTACCTTCAAATCAATGCGAAGTAGGAGGATTAGCATCAAATCCATGCGAAACGCATGATTTAGCTTCAAATTCATGCGAAACACATGGCTTAGCTTAATATTCATGCGAAACAGATGGTTTAGATACAGACACTTGTGATAAACATGATTTAGCTTCAACTGCATGAGAAACAAACGAGTTAGCTACAAATACAAGCGAAACACATGATATAGCATCATATTAATGCGAAGGAGGAGGCTTAGCTTCAAATCCATGCGAACCGAATGATTTGGCTTCAGTGCTTGCGAATATAAGTAATTTAGCTTCAACTGCATGCGAAACAGACGAGTTATCTTCAAATCCATGCGAAACACATGATTTAGCTTCAAATCAATGCGAATTAGAAGGCTTAGCTTCAAATCCATGCGAAACGAATTATTTGGCTTCAAATACTTGCGAATATAAGTGATATAGATTCAAGTGAATGAAATAACTTCAAATGCAGACGAACGATCGAGTTATCTTCAAATTCATGCGAAACACATGATTTAGCTTCAAATCAGTTCGACGTAGAAGGCACAGCTTCAAATCCAAGCGAAACAAATGGTTTAGATTCAGAAACTTGTGATAAACATGATTTAGCTTCAACTGCATGCGATACAAACGAGTTAGCTTCAAATCCATGCGAAGTAGAAGGCTTATCTTCAAATCCATGCGAAACAAATCGTTTAGCTTCGAATACTTGTGATATACATGATTTAGTTTCAACTGCATGCGAGACAATCGAGTTAGCATCAAATCCATGCGAAAAACATGATTTAGATTCAAATCAATGCGAAGTAGAAGGATTATCTTCGTATCCATGCAAAACAAATGGATTAGATTCAAATACTTGTGATATACATGATTTAGCTTCAACTGCATGCGAAACAAACGAGTTTGTTTCGAATCCAGGCGAAACACATGATTTAGATTCAATTCAATGCGAAGTTGAAGGCTTAGCATCAAATGCATGCGACACAAATTATTTAGCTTCATATACTTGCGATATAGGCGATATAGCTTCAAATGCAGGCGAAGCAAATGAGTTTGCTTCAAATCCAAGCGAAGCACATGATTTAGATTCAAATCAATGCGAAACACATGATTTGGCTTCAAATCAATGCGAAGTAGAAGGGTTATCTTCGAATCCATGCGAAACAAATGGTTTAGCTTCAAACACTTGTGATATACATGATTTAGCTTCAACTGCATGCGAAACAAACGAGATAGCTTCAAATCCATGCGAAACATATGATCTAAGATCAAATCAATGCGAAGTAGAAGGCTTAGCTTCAAGTTAATAAGAAACAAATCAATAATCTTCAGATAATTGCGATATAAGTGGTGTAGCTTCAAATGCAGGCGAAGCAAATGAGTTTGCTTCCAATGCATGCGAACCACATGATTTAGCTTCAAATCAATGCGAAGTAGAAGGCTTATCATCAAATCCATGCGAATCAAACGGGTTAGCTTCAAACACTTGCGACATACATGATTTAGCTTCAACTGCATGCAAAACAAACGAGTAAGCTTCCAATCCATGCTAAACACATGATTTAGCTGCAAATCAATGCGAAGTAGAAGGCTGATCATCGAATCCTTGCGAAACAAATTGTTTAGCTTCAAATACTTGTGATATACATGATTTAGCTTCAAATGCAGGCGAAACGAACGAGTTAGCTTCAAATCCATGGGAAACACATGATTTAGCTTCAAATCAATGCGAAGAAGAAGGCTTAGCTTCAAGTTAATGAGAAACAAATCAATAATCTTCAGATAATTGCGATATAAGTGGTATAGCTTCAAATGCAGGCGAAGCAAATGAGTTTGCTTCCAATCCATGCGAACCACATGATTTAGCTTCAAATCAATGCGAAGTAGAAGGCTTATCATCAAATCCATGCGAATCAAACGGGTTAGCTTCAAACACTTGTGTTATACATGATTTAACTTCAACTGCATGCAAAACAAACGAGTAAGCTTCAAATCCATGCGAAACACATGATTTAGCTTCAAATCAATGCGAAGCAGAAGTCTGATCTTCGAATCCATGCGAAACAAACGGTTCAGATTAAAATACTTGTGATATACATGATTTAGCTTCAACAGCATGCGAAACAAACGAGTTAGCTTCAAATCCAGTGAAAAATATGATTTAACGTCAAATCGACGTGAAGTAGAAGTCTTAGGTTCAAATCCAACCGAAACAAATTATTTAGCTTCAAATCAATGCGAAGTAGAAGGCGTTGTTTCAAATCCTTGCGAAACAAATGGTTTAGCTCCAAATACTTGTGATATACATGATTTAGCTTCAACTGCATGAGAAACAAACGAGTTAGCTTCAAATCCATGCGAAACACATGATTTAGCTTCAAATCAATGCGAAGTAGAAGGCTTAGCTTCAAGTTAATAAGAAACAAATCAATAATCTTCAGATAATTGCGATATAAGTGGTATAGCTTCAAATACAGGCGAAGCAAATGAGATTGCTTCCAATCCATGCGAACCACATGATTTAGCTTCAAATCAATGCGAAGTAGAAGGCTTATCATCAAATCCATGCGAATCAAACGGGTTAGCTTCAAACACTTGTGTTATACATGATTTAACTTCAACTGCATGCAAAACAAACGAGTAAGCTTCAAATCCATGCGAAACACATGATTTAGCTTCAAATCAATGCGAAGCAGAAGTCTGATCTTCGAATCCATGCGAAACAAACGGTTCAGATTAAAATACTTGTGATATACATGATTTAGCTTCAACAGCATGCGAAACAAACGAGTTAGCTTCAAATCCAGTGAAAAATATGATTTAACGTCAAATCGACGTGAAGTAGAAGTCTTAGCTTCAAATCCAAGCGAAACAAATTATTTAGCTTCAAATCAATGCGAAGTAGAAGGCGTTGTTTCAAATCCTTGCGAAACAAATGGTTTAGCTCCAAATACTTGTGATATACATGATTTAGCTTCAACTGCATGAGAAACAAACGAGTTAGCTTCAAATCCATGCGAAACACATGATTTAGCTTCAAATCAATGCGAAGTAGAAGGCTTAGCTTCAAGTTAATAAGAAACAAATCAATAATCTTCAGATAATTGCGATATAAGTGGTATAGCTTCAAATACAGGCGAAGCAAATGAGTTTGCTTCCAATCCATGCGAACCACATGATTTAGCTTCAAATCAATGCGAAGTAGAAGGCTTATCGTCAAATCCATGCGAATCAAACGGGATAGCTTCAAACACTTGTGATATACATGATTTAGCTTCAACTGCATGCAAAACAAACGAGTAAGCTTCAAATCCATGCGAAAAACATGATTTAGCTTCAAATCAATGCGAAGCAGAAGTCTGATCTTCGAATCCATGCGAAACAAACGGTTCAGATTAAAATGCTTGTGATATACATGATTTAGCTTCAACAGCATGCGACACAAACGAGTTAGCTCCAAATCCATGCTAAACACATGATTTAGCTGCAAATCAATCCGAAGCAGAAGGCTGATCTTCGAATCCATGCGAAACAAATGTTTTAGATTCAAATACTTGTGATATACATGATTTAGCTTCAACTGCATGCGAAACAAACGAGTTAGCTTCAAATCCATGCGAAACACATGATTTAGCTTCAAATCAATGCGAAGTAGAAGGCTTAGCTTCAAGTTAATAAGAAACAAATCAATAATTCAGATAATTGCGATATAAGTGGTATAGCTTCAAATGCAGGCGAAGCAAATGAGTTTGCTTCCAATCCATGCGAACCACATGATTTAGCTTCAAATCAATACGAAGTAGAAGGCTTATCATCAAATCCATGCGAATCAAACGGGTTAGCTTCAAACACTTGTGTTATACATGATTTAACTTCAACTGCATGCAAAACAAACGAGTAAGCTTCAAATCCATGCGAAACACATGATTTAGCTTCAAATCAATGCGAAGCAGAAGTCTGATCTTCGAATCCATGCGAAACAAACGGTTCAGATTAAAATACTTGTGATATACATGATTTAGCTTCAACAGCATGCGAAACAAACGAGTTAGCTTCAAATCCAGTGAAAAATATGATTTAACGTCAAATCGACGTGAAGTAGAAGTCTTAGCTTCAAATCCAAGCGAAACAAATTATTTAGCTTCAAATCAATGCGAAGTAGAAGGCGTTGTTTCAAATCCTTGCGAAACAAATGGTTTAGCTCCAAATACTTGTGATATACATGATTTAGCTTCAACTGCATGAGAAACAAACGAGTTAGCTTCAAATCCATGCTAAACACATGATTTAGCTGCAAATCAATGCGAAGCAGAAAGCTGATCTTCGAATCCATGCGAAACAAATGGTTTAGCTTCAAATACTTGTGATATACATGATTTAGCTTCAACTGCATGCGAAACAACGAGTTAGATTCAAATCCATGCTAAACACATGATTTTGCTTCAAATTAGTGCGAAGTAGAAGGCTTATCTTCAAATCCATGCGAAACAAATCGTTTAGCTTCGAATACTTGTGATACACATGATTTAGTTTCAACTGCATGCGAGACAATCGAGTTAGCATCAAATCCATGCGAAAAACATGATTTAGATTCAAATCAATGCGAAGTAGAAGGCTTATCTTCAAATCCATGCGAAACAAATCGTTTAGCTTCGAATACTTTGATACACATGATTTAGTTTCAACTGCATGCGAGACAATCGAGTTAGCATCAAATCCATGCGAAAAACATGATTTAGATTCAAATCAATGCGAAGTAGAAGGATTATCTTCGTATCCATGCAAAACAAATGGATTAGCTTCAAATACTTGTGATATACATGATTTAGTTTCAACTGCATGCGAAACAAACGAGTGAGATTCAAATCCAAGCGAAACACATGATTCAGCTTCAAATCAATGCGAAGTAGAAGTCTTAGCTTCAAATCCATGCGAAACAAATGATTTACCTTCAAATACTTGCGATATAAGTGATATAGCTTCAAATGCAGGCGGAACAAACAGTTAGCTTCAAATTCATGCGAAATACATGATTTAGCTTCAAATCAATGCGAAGTAGAAGGCTTAGCTTCAAATCCATGCGAAACAAACGAGTCAACTTGAAATCCATGCGAAACAAATGATTTAGCCTGAAATACTTATTTTATACATGATTTGGCTTCAACTTCATGCGAAACATACGAGTTAGCTTCAAATCCAAGGGAAACACATGATTTAGCTTCAAATCCATGCGATACACATGATTTAGCTTCAAATCAATGCGAAGTAGAAGGCTTGTCTACGAATCCATGCAAACAAATGGTTTAGGTTCATATACTTGTGATATACATGATTTAGATTCAAATGCAGGCGAAACAACCGAGTTAGTTTCAAATCCTTGCGAAACACGTGATTTAGCTTAATATTCATGCGAAGCAAATAGTTTAGCTTCAAATACTTGTGATATACATAATTTAGCTTCCACTGCATGCGAAGCATGCGAGTTAACTTCAAATGCAAGCGAAAAAAATGATTTAGCTCAAATCAATGCTATGTAGAAGGCTTAGCTACAAATACATGAGAAACAAATGATTTATTTTCGGATAATTGCGATATGAGTGATATAACTTCAAATGCAGGCAAAACAAACGGGTTATCTTAAAATCCATGCGAAACGCATGATTTAGCTTCAAATCAATGCGATGTAGAAGGCTTAGCTACAAATACATGAAAAACAAATGATATATCTTCATATAATAGCGATATAAGTGATATAGCTTCAAGTGCAGGCGAAACAATCGAGTTAGCTTCATATCAATGCGAAGTAGAAGGATTATCTTCAAATCCATGCGAAACAAATGGTATAGCTTCAAATACTTGTGATATACATGATTTAGCATCAAATGCAGGCGAAATACATGATTCAGCTTCAAATTCATTCGTAACATATGGTTTAGCTTAATATTCATGCGTAGCAAATGGTTCAGCTGCAAATACTTGTGATATACATGATTTAGCTTCAACTGCATGTGAAACAAACATGTTCGCTTCAAATCCATGCGAAACACATGATTTAGCTTCAAATCAATGCGAAGTAGAAGGATTAGCATCAAATTCATGCGAGACAAATTATTTACCTTCAAATACTTGCGATATAAGTGATATAGCTTCAAATGCGGGCGGAACAATCAGTTAGCTTCAAATTCATGCGAAACACATGATTTAGCTTCAAATCAATGCGAAGTTGAAAGCTTGGCTTCAAATCAATGCGAAACAAATGGTTTAGCTTCAAAAACTTGTGATATACATGATTCAGATTCAAGTGCAGGCGAAACAAACGAGTCAGCTTCAAATCCAAGCGAAACACATGATTTAATTTCAAATCAATACGAAGAAGAAGGCTTAGCTTCAAATCCATGCGAAACAAATTGTTTAGCTTCCAATACTTGTGATATGCATGATTTAGCTTCAACTGCATACCAAACAACGAGTTAGCTGCAAATCTAAGGGAAACACATGATTTAGCTGCAAATCCATGCGAAACAAATGGTTCAGCTCCAAATATTTGCGATATACATGATTTAGATTCAAATGCAGGCGAAACAAACGAGTTAGCTTTAAATCCATGCGGATCACATGATTTAGGTCCAAATCAAGGCGAAGTAGAAGGCTTAGCTCCGAATCAAATGGTTCAGCTTCAAATACTTGTGATATACATGATTTAGCTTCAAATGCATGCGAAACATACGAGTTAGATTCAAATCCATGCGAAACACATGATTTAGCTTCAAACAAATGCGAAGTAGCATGTTTAGCTTCAAATCCATGTGAATCAAATGGTTTAGCTTCAAATACTTGTGATATACACGATTTAGATTGAAATGCATGCGAAACACATGATTTAGCTTCAAATCAATGCGAAGTAGTAGGCTTAGCTTCAAATCCATGGGAATCAAATGGTTTAGCTTCAAATACTTGTGATATACATGATTTAGCTTCAACTGCATGCGAAACAAACGAGCTAGCTTCAAATCCTAGCGAAACACTTGATTTAGCTACAAATCAATGCGATGTTGATGGTTTAGCTTCAAATTCATGCGAAACAAATGGTTTAGCATCAAATACTTTTGATGTACATGATTTACATTCAACTGCATGCGAAAAAATCGAGTTAGCTTCAAATGCATGCGAAACACATGATTTAGCTTGAAATCAATGCGAAGTAGAAGGCTTATCTTCAAATACATGCGAAACACATGATTTAGCTTCAAATACTTGCGATAGAAGTGATATAGTGTCAAAAGAATGCGAAACAAACGAGTTAGCTTCTAATCTATGCGAAACTAATGGTTTAGCTTCAAATACTTGCGATATACATGATTTAGCTTCAACTGCATGCGAAACGAACGATTTAGCATCAAATCCAAGCGAAACACGTGATTTAACGTCAAATCAATACGAAGAAGAAGGCTTATCTACAAATACATGCGAAACAAATTGTTTAGCTTCCAATACTTGAGATATACATGATTTAGCTTCAACTGCATGCCAAACAACGAGTTAGCTGCAAATCCAAGGGAAACACATGATGTAGCTTCAAATCCATGCGAAACAAATGGTTCAACTTCAGATACTTGCGATATAAGTGATATAGTTTCAAATGCAGACGAAACAAATGAGTTAGCTTCAAATCCATGCGAAACACATGGTTTAGCTTGAAATCAATGCGAAGTTGAAGGCTTCAAATCCATGCGGACTGAATGAATAAGTTTCAAATACTTGTGATATACAAGACTGAGCTTCAACTGCATGCGTTGCAATCGAGTTAGCATCAAATACAAGCGAAACACATGATTTAGCTTCAAATCAATGCGAAGTAGATGGCTTATCTTCAAATCCAGGCGAAGAAAATGATTTTCCTTCAAATACTTGCGGTTTAAATGAAATAGCTTCAAATGCAGGCGAAACAAACGAGTTAGCTTTAAATCCATGCGAAACACATGATTTAGCTTCAAATCAATGCGAGACACATGATTTAGATTCAAATCAAAGCGAAGTAGACGGCTTATTTGAAATCCTATCGGAACACTTGATTTAGCTTCGAATCAATGCGAAGTAGAAAGCTTGGCTTCAAATCCATGCGAAACAAATGGTTTAGATTCAAATATTTGTTTTATACATGATTTAGCTTCAACTGCATGCGAAACCAACGAGTTAGCTTCAAATCCAAGCGAAAGATATGATTTAGCTGCAAATCAGTGCGAAGTAGAAGGCATCGCATCAAATCCAAGCGAAATAAATGAGTTACCTTCAAATACTTGCGATATAAATGAAATAGATTGAAATGCATGCGAAACAAACGAGTTTGCTTCAAATCCAAGCGAAAAACATGATTTAGTATCAAGTCAACGCGAAGTAGAAGGCTTAGCTTCTAATCCATGCGAAACAAATGGTTTAGCTTCAAATACTTGTGATATATATGATTCATATTCAACAGCAAGCGAAACAAACGAGTTAGCTTCAATTCCAAGCGAAACGCAACATTTATATTCACATCAATGCGAAGTAGAAGGAATAGCTTCAAATCCATGCCAATCAAACGGTTTAGCTTCAAATACTTGTGTTATTCTTGATTTAGATTCAAGTGCTTACGAAACAAACGAGTTAGCTTCAAATCCATGCGAAACATATGATTTAACTCCAAATCAATGCGAAGTAGAAGGCTGATCTTCGAATCCATGCGAAACAAATGGTTTAGCTTCAAATACTTGTGATATACATGATTCAGGTTCAACTGCATGCGAAACAAACGAGTTAGCTTCAAATACAAGCGAAACACATGATTCAGCTTCAAATCAATGCGAAGTAGAAGGCACAGTTTCAAATCCATGCGAAACAAATGGTTCAGCTTCAAATACTTGTGATACTCATGATTTAGCTTCAACTGCATGCGAAACCAAACGAATTAGCTTCAAATCCTTTCGATACACATGATTTAGCTTCAAATTTATTCGAAACACACAGTTTAGCTTAATAATCATGCCAATCAAATGGTTCAGCTTCAAATACTTATGATATACATGCTTTAGCTTCAAATGCAGACGAAACAAACGAGTTACCTACAAATCCTTTCGAAACACATGATTTAGCTTCAAATCAATGCGAAGTAGAAGGCTTAGCTTCAAATCCATGCGAAACAAATGGTATAGCTTCAAATACTTGTTTCATACATGATTCAGCTTCGACTGCATGCGAAACACATGATTTAGCTTCAAATCAATGCGAAGTAGAAGGCTTATCTTCGAATCCACACGAAACAGATTGTTTAGCTTCGAATACTTGTGATACACGTGATTCAGCTTCAACTGCAAGCGAAACAAACGAATTAGCTTCAAATACAAGCGAAACACATGATTCAGCTTCAAATCAAGGCGAAGTAGAAGGCTTAGTTTCAAATCCATGCGAAACAAATGGTTCTGCTTCAAATACTTGTGATACTCATGATTTAGCTTCATCTGCATACGAAACCAACGACTTTGCTTCAAATTCAAGCGAAACACTTGTTTCAGCTTCAAATCAATGCGAAGTAGAAGGCATAGCTTCAAGTCCATGCGAATCAAATTGTTTAGTTTCAAATGCTTGTG